>NC_071504.1:616994-925491 GCF_028408465.1 Anastrepha ludens
TAAAGATCCAGCGGCTTCGTTGGCTGGGTCATGTCGTCCGAATGGATACAAACGCTCCGGCTTTGAAAGTATTCGATGCGGTACCAGCTGGTGGTAGCAGAGGAAGAGGAAGGCCTCCTCTGCGTTGGAAAGATCAGGTGGAGAAGGACTTGGCTTCACTTGGTGTGTCCAATTGGCGCCGGTTAGCACGAGAGAGAAACGACTGGCGCGCTTTGTTAATCTCGGCCAAAATCGCGTAAGCGGTTATCGCGCCAATTAAGAAGAAGAGAAGTTATCAATAGATATGAAAATTACCCCGTATTAAAGCACTTATCAACAGCTTCCATTTGATACCCATATTGTACATACACATCCGAAGGTTACCCGGGTCCACGTTTTGACCTATATCTCGAGACCCTATCTATCAATAGGTATCCAAACTATACGGAAACCATCTTCAATACCTACTTAACAAAGTGTGTAAGTTTGGTTTAATTCGGCGCAAAGACACGGCGGGTCCACGTTTTGGCATATATTTCGATACCCTAGTCATCAATAGGTATGAAAATTACCCCGTATTAAAGCACTTACCAACAGCTTTCATTTGATGCCCATATTGTACATACTCAACCAAAGGTTACCCGGGTCCACGTTTTGACCTATATTTCGAGACCCTATCTACCAATAGGTATCCAAACTATACGGAAACCATCTTCAATACCTACTTAACAATGTGTGTAAGTTTGGTTTAATTCGGTTCAAAGACACGGCGGGTCCACGTTTTGGTATAATATATATTTCCAGACCCTAGTCATCAATAGGTATGAAAATTACCCCGTATTAAAGCACTTACCAACAGCTTCCATTTGATATCCACATTGGAAAAACACATTCTAGGGTCCACATATTGGTCTCCATCTCGAGACCCTAGTCACGGAGCGAATGGAAATACTCTGAACTAAAGCATTCACCAACAGCTTCCATTTGATACCCATATTGTACATACACATCCGAAGGTTACCCGGGTCCACGTTTTGACCTATATCTCGAGACCCTATCTACCAATAGGTATCCAAACTATACGGAAACCATCTTCAATACCTACTTAACAATGTGTGTAAGTTTGGTTTAATTCGACGCAAAGACACGGCGGCTCCACGTTTTGGCATATATTTCGATACCCTAGTTATCAATAGATATGAAAATTACCCCGTATTAAAGCACTTATCAACAGCTTCCATTTGATACCCATATTGTACATACACATCCGAAGGTTACCCGGGTCCACGTTTTGACCTATATCTCGAGACCCTATCTACCAATAGGTATCCAAACTATACGGAAACCATCTGCAATACCTACTTAACAATGTGTGTAAGTTTGGTTTAATTCGGTTCAAAGACACGGCGGGTCCACGTTTTGGTATATATTTCGAGACCCTAGTCATCAATAGGTATGAAAATTACCCCGTATTAAAGCAATTATCAAAAGCTTTCATTTGATATCCATATTGTACATACACATCCGAAGGTTACCCGGGTCCACGTTTTGACCTATATCTCGAGACCCTATCTACCAATAGGTATCCAAACTATACGGAAACCATCTTCAATACCTCCTAAAGTTTGGTTTAATTCGGTTTAAGGACACGGCGGGTCCACGTTTTGGCATATATTTCGATACCCTAGTTATCAATAGATATGAAAATTACCCCGTATTAAAGCACTTATCAACAGCTTTCATTTGATACCCATATTGTACATACTCAACCAAAGGTTACCCGGGTCCACGTTTTGACCTATATCTCGAGACCCCAGTAACGGAGCAGCATGAAAAATACTCTATACTAAAGCATTCACCAACAGCTTCCATTTGATACCCATATTGTACATACACATCCGAAGGTTACCCGGGTCCACGTTTTGACCTATATCTCGAGACCCTATCTACCAATAGGTATCCAAACTATACGGAAACCATCTTCAATACCTCCTTAACAATGTGTGTAAGTTTGGTTTAATTCGGTGCAAAGACACGGCGGGTTCACGTTTTGGCATATATTTCGAGACCCTAGTCATCAATAGGTAAGAAAATTACCCCGTATTAAAGCACTTATCAACAGCTTTCATTTGATATCCATATTGTACAAACACATTCTAGGGTCCACGTTTTGGTCTCCATCTCGAGACCCTAGTCACGGAGCGGATGGAAATACTCTGAACTAAAGCATTCACCAACAGCTTCCATTTGATACCCATATTGTACATACACATCCGAAGGTTACCCGGGTCCACGTTTTGACCTATATTTCGAGACCCTATCTACCAATAGGTATCCAAACTATACGGAAACCATCTTCAATACCTACTTAACAATGTGTGTAAGTTTGGTTTAATTCGGCGCAAAGACACGGCGGGTCCACGTTTTGGCATATATTTCGATACCCTAGTTATCAATAGATATGAAAATTACTCCGTATTAAAGCACTTATCAACAGCTTTCATTTGATACCCATATTGTACATACACGTCCGAAGGTTACCCGGGTCCACGTTTTGACCTATATCTCGAGACCCCATTCACGAAGCGGCATGAAAAATACTCCGAACCAAAGCATTCACCAACAGCTTCCATTTCATACCCATATTGTACATACACATCCGAAGGTTACCCGGGTCCACGTTTTGACCTATATCTCGAGACCCTATCTACCAATAGGTATCCAAACTATACGGAAACCATCTTCAATACCTACTTAACAATGTGTGTAAGTTTGGTTTAATTCGACGCAAAGACACGGCGGGTCCACGTTTTGGCATATATTTCGATACCCTAGTTATCAATAGATATGAAAATTACCCCGTATTAAAGCACTTATCAACAGCTTCCATTTGATACCCATATTGTACATACACATCCGAAGGTTACCCGGGTCCACGTTTTGACCTATATCTCGAGACCCTATCTATCAATAGGTATCCAAACTATACGGAAACCATCTTCAATACCTACTTAACAAAGTGTGTAAGTTTGGTTTAATTCGGCGCAAAGACACGGCGGGTCCACGTTTTGGCATATATTTCGATACCCTAGTCATCAATAGGTATGAAAATTACCCCGTATTAAAGCACTTACCAACAGCTTTCATTTGATGCCCATATTGTACATACTCAACCAAAGGTTACCCGGGTCCACGTTTTGACCTATATTTCGAGACCCTATCTACCAATAGGTATCCAAACTATACGGAAACCATCTTCAATACCTACTTAACAATGTGTGTAAGTTTGGTTTAATTCGGTTCAAAGACACGGCGGGTCCACGTTTTGGTATAATATATATTTCCAGACCCTAGTCATCAATAGGTATGAAAATTACCCGGGTCCACGTTTTGACCTATATCTCGAGACCCCAGTAACGGAGCGGCATGAAAAATACTCTATACTAAAGCATTCACCAACAGCTTCCATTTGATACCCATATTGTACATGCACGTCCGAAGGTTATCCGGGTCCACGTTTTGACCTATATCTCGAGACCCTATTTACCAATAGGTATCCAAACTACACGGAAACCATCTTCAATACCTCCTTAACAATGTGTGTAAGTTTGGTTTAATTCGGTTTAAAGACACGGCGGGTCCACGTTTTGGCATATATTTCGAGACCCTAGTCATCAATAGATATGAAAATTACCCCGTATTAAAGCACTTATCAACAGCTTTCATTTGATATCCATAATGTACAAACACATTCTAGGGTCCACGGTTTGGTCTCCATCTCGAGACCCTAGTCACGGAGCGGATGGAAATACTCTGAACTAAAGCATTCACCAACAGCTTCCATTTGATACCCATATTGTACATACACATCCGAAGGTTACCCGGGTCCACGTTTTGAACTATATCTCGAGACCCTATCTACCAATAGGTATCCAAACTGTACGGAAACCATCTTCAATACCTCCTTAACAATGTGTGTAAGTTTGGTTTAATTCGGTGCAAAGACACGGCGGGTCCACGTTTTGGCATATATTTCCAGACCCTAGTCATCTATAGGTATGAAAATTACCCCGTATTAAAGCACTTATCAACAGCTTTCATTTGATACCCATATTGTACATACACAACCAAAGGTTACCCGCGTCCACGTTTTGACCTATATCTCGAGACCCCAGTCACGGAGCGGCATGAAAAATACTCTGTACTAAAGCATTCACCAACAGCTTCAATTTGATATCCATATTGTACAAGCTCATTCTAGGGTCCACGTTTTGGTCTCTACCTCGAGACCCTAGTCACAGAGCGGCATGAAAAATACTCTGAACTAAAGCATTCACCAACAGCTTCCATTTGATATCCATATTGTACATACACGTCCGAAGGTTACCCGGGTCCACGTTTTGACCTATATCTCGAGCCCTATTTCCAAAATCAAATATAATCCATGTTACTCGTGGATAATATAGCTTTCGAATGGTGAAAGAATTTTTAAAATCGGCCCAGTAGTTTTTGAGCCTGTTCATTACAACCAAACAAACAAGCAAAGTTTTCCTCTTTATAATATTAGTATAGATAAACTGAAAATCAGGAAAAAAGGAGATTGTTTTTAAATTTCAAACCAACGCATATGAATAACTAAGAAACAATCGTCTTTTTTCCTGATCATCCATGAATTTTTCGTTTCAATTTATATGTTTTATTAAGCATTGGAGCTTTTTTACCCAGTATCCATTAATATTTTTCAAAAAAAAAACGAAAAAAATTTTTTTTTCCACGAACACGTAATTTCATTCGGATTTCACATTAAATTCTCAAATTTCGTAAGAAATTATTCACTGTTCCAAAATCCACTCCAAAAAAATTCACAAACAATTTTTACATGTTGCACTTACGTTTTTTCCTTATGGCATCCAAATCAGAAAGAAATATTGACACATTGTAATTCACACTGTCAATTTGACAGTTCAGTTCCGCCCCAAGCGTTAAAAAAGTAAGCGACATTATGGCTGGTTCAAAAGAACGCTGTACCCGTTGCCAGTGCTCCGAATTGCAACCAAACTTTACGAAACCCATTTTCAATACTTACTTAACAATGTTCGTAAGTTTGGTTTAATTCGGTGCAAAGACACGGCGGGTCCACGTTTTGGCATATATTTCGAGACCCTACTCATCAATAGGTATGAAAATTACCCCGTATTAAAGCACTTATCAACAGCTTCCATTTGATATCCACATTGGAAAAACACATTCTAGGGTCCACATATTGGTCTCCATCTCGAGACCCTAGTCACGGAGCGAATGGAAATACTCTGAACTAAAGCATTCACCAACAGCTTCCATTTGATACCCATATTGTACATACACATCCGAAGGTTACCCGGGTCCACGTTTTGACCTATATCTCGAGACCCTATCTACCAATAGGTATCCAAACTATACGGAAACCATCTTCAATACCTACTTAACAATGTGTGTAAGTTTGGTTTAATTCGACGCAAAGACACGGCGGCTCCACGTTTTGGCATATATTTCGATACCCTAGTTATCAATAGATATGAAAATTACCCCGTATTAAAGCACTTATCAACAGCTTCCATTTGATACCCATATTGTACATACACATCCGAAGGTTACCCGGGTCCACGTTTTGACCTATATCTCGAGACCCTATCTACCAATAGGTATCCAAACTATACGGAAACCATCTGCAATACCTACTTAACAATGTGTGTAAGTTTGGTTTAATTCGGTTCAAAGACACGGCGGGTCCACGTTTTGGTATATATTTCGAGACCCTAGTCATCAATAGGTATGAAAATTACCCCGTATTAAAGCAATTATCAAAAGCTTTCATTTGATATCCATATTGTACAAACACATTCTAGGGTCCACGTTTTGGTCTCCATCTCGAGACCCTAGTCACGGAGCGGATGGAAATACTCTGAACTAAAGCATTCACCAACAGCTTCCATTTGATACCCATATTGTACATACACATCCGAAGGTTACCCGGGTCCACGTTTTGACCTATATTTCGAGACCCTATCTACCAATAGGTATTCAAACTATACGGAAATCATCTTCAACACCTACTTAACAATGTGTGTAAGTTTGGTTTAATTCGGTGCAAAGACACGGCGGGTTCACGTTTTGGCTTATATTTCGAGACCCTAGTCATCAATAGGTATGAAAATTACCCCGTATTAAAGCAATTATCAAAAGCTTTCATTTGATATCCACATTGTAAAAACACATTCTAGGGTCCACGTTTTGGTCTCCATCTCGAGACCCTAGTCACGGAGCGGATGGAAATACTCTGAACTAAAGCATTCACCAACAGCTTCCATTTGATACCCATATTGTACATACACATCCAAAGGTTACCCGGGTCCACGTTTTGACCTATATTTCGAGACCCTATCTACCAATAGGTATTCAAACTATACGGAAATCATCTCCAACACCTACTTAACAATGTGTGTAAGTTTGGTTTAATTCGGTGCAAAGACACGGCGAGTCCACGTTTTGGCATATATTTCGAGACCCTAGTCATCAATAGGTATGAAAATTACCCTGTATTAAAGCACTTATCAACTGCTTCCATTTGATACCCATATTGTACATACACAACCAAAGGTTTCCCGGGTCCACGTCTTGACCTATATCTCGAGACCCCAGTCACGGATCGGCATGAAAAATACTCTGTAATAAAGCATTCACCAACAGCTTTCATTTGATGCCCATATTGTACATACACATCCGAAGGTTACCCGGGTCCACGTTTTGACCTATATCTCGAGACCCTATCTACCAATAGGTATTCAAACTATACGGAAATCATCTTCAACAGCTACTTAACAATGTGTGTAAGTTTGGTTTAATTCGGCCCAAAGACACGGCGGGTCCACGTTTTGGATATATTTCGATACCCTAGTTATCAATAGATATGAAAATTACCCCCTATTTAAGCACTTATCAACAGCTTTCATTTGATACCCATATTGTACAAACACATTCTAGGGTCCACGTTTTGGTCTCCATCTCGAGACCCTAGTCACGGAGCGGATGGAAATACTCTGAACTAAAGCATTCACCAACAGCTTCCATTTGATACCCATATTGTACATACACGTTCGAAGGTTACCCGGGCCCACGTTTTGACCTATATCTCGAGACCAATAGGTATTCAAACTATACGGAAATCATCTTCAATACCTACTTAACAATGTGTGTAAGTTTGGTTTAATTCGGTTCTAAGACACGGCGGGTCCACGTTTTGGCATATATTTCCAGACCCTAGTCATCTATAGGTATGAAAATTACCCCGTATTAAAGCACTTATCAACAGCTTTCATTTGATACCCATATTGTACATACACAACCAAAGGTTACCCGCGTCCACGTTTTGACCTATATCTCGAGACCCCAGTCACGGAGCGGCATGAAAAATACCCTGTACTAAAGCATTCACCAACAGCTTCAATTTGATATCCACATTGTAAAAACACATTCTAGGGTCCACATATTGGTCTCCATCTCGAGACCCTAGTCACGGAGCGAATGGAAATACTCTGAACTAAAGCATTCACCAACAGCTTCCATTTGATACCCATATTGTACATACACATCCGAAGGTTACCCGGGTCCATGTTTTGACCTATATCTCGAGACCCTATCTACCAATAGGTATTCCAACTATACGGAAATCATCTTCAATACCTCCTTAACAATGTGTGTAAGTTTGGTTTAATTCGGTTCAAAGACACGGCGAGTCCACGTTTTGGCATATATTTCGAGACCCTAGTCATCAATAGGTATGAAAATTACCCTGTATTAAAGCACTTATCAACTGCTTCCATTTGATACCCATATTGTACATACACAACCAAAGGTTTCCCGGGTCCACGTCTTGACCTATATCTCGAGACCCCAGTCACGGATCGGCATGAAAAATACTATGTAAGAAAGCATTCACCAACAGCTTTCATTTGATGCCCATATTGTACATACACATCCGAAGGTTACCCGGGTCCACGTTTTGACCTATATCTCGAGACCCTATCTACCAATAGGTATTCAAACTATACGGAAATCATCTTCAACAGCTACTTAACAATGTGTGTAAGTTTGGTTTAATTCGGCGCAAAGACACGGCGGGTCCACGTTTTGGATATATTTCGATACCCTAGTTATCAATAGATATGAAAATTACCCCTATTTAAGCACTTATCAACAGCTTTCATTTGATACCCATATTGTACAAACACATTCTAGGGTCCACGTTTTGGTCTCCATCTCGAGACCCTAGTCACGGAGCGGATGGAAATACTCTGAACTGAAGCATTCACCAACAGCTTCCATTTGATACCCATATTGTACATACACATCCGAAGGTTACCCGGGTCCACGTTTTGACCTATATTTCGAGACCCTATCTACCAATAGGTATCCAAACTATACGGAAACCATCTTCAATACCTACTTAACAATGTGTGTAAGTTTGGTTTAATTCGGCGCAAAGACACGGCGGGTCCACGTTTTGGATATATTTCGATACCCTAGTTATCAATAGATATGAAAATTACCCCCTATTTAAGCACTTATCAACAGCTTTCATTTGATACCCATATTGTACATACAGATCCGAAGGTTACTCGGGTCCACGTTTTGACCTATATCTCGAGACCCTATCTACCAATAGGTATCCAAACTATACGGAAACCATCTTCAGTACCTCCTTAACAATGTGTGTAAGTTTGGTTTAATTCGGTGCAAAGACACGGCGGGTTCACGTTTTGGCATATATTTCGAGACCCTAGTCATCAATAGGTAAGAAAATTACCCCGTATTAAAGCACTTATCAAAAGCTTTCATTTGATATCCATATTGTACAAACACATTCTAGGGTCCACGTTTTGGTCTCCCTCTCGAGACCCTAGTCACGGAGCGGATGGAAATACTCTGAACTAAAGCATTCACCAACAGCTTCCATTTGATACCCATATTGTACATACACATCCGAAGGTTACCCGGGTCCACGTTTTGACCTATATTTCGAGACCCTATCTACCAATAGGTATCCAAACTATACGGAAACCATCTTCAATACCTACTTAACAATGTGTGTAAGTTTGGTTTAATTCGGCGCAAAGACACGGCGGGTCCACGTTTTGGCATATATTTCGATACCCTAGTTATCAATAGATATGAAAATTACTCCGTATTAAAGCACTTATCAGCAGCTTTCATTTGATACCGATATTGTACATACACGTCCGAAGGTTACCCGGGTCCACGTTTTGACCTATATCTCGAGACCCCATTCACGAAGCGGCATGAAAAATATTCCGAACCAAAGCATTCACCAACAGCTTCCATTTCATACCCATATTGTACATACACATCCGAAGGTTACCCGGGTCCACGTTTTGACCTATATCTCGAGACCCTATCTACCAATAGGTATCCAAACTATACGGAAACCATCTTCAATACGTACTTAACAAAGTGTGTAAGTTTGGTTTAATTCGGCGCAAAGACACGGCGGGTCCACGTTTTGGCATATATTTCGATACCCTAGTCATCAATAGATATGAAAATTACCCCGTATTAAAGCACTTATCAACAGCTTTCATTTGATACCCATATTGTACAAACACATTCTAGGGTCCACGTTTTGGTCTCCATCTCGAGACCCTAGTCACGGAGCGGATGGAAATACTCTGAACTGAAGCATTCACCAACAGCTTCCATTTGATACCCATATTGTACATACACATCCGAAGGTTACCCGGGTCCACGTTTTGACCTATATCTCGAGACCCTATCTATCAATAGGTATCCAAACTATACGGAAACCATCTTCAATACCTACTTAACAAAGTGTGTAAGTTTGGTTTAATTCGGCGCAAAGACACGGCGGGTCCACGTTTTGGCATATATTTCGATACCCTAGTCATCAATAGGTATGAAAATTACCCCGTATTAAAGCACTTACCAACAGCTTTCATTTGATGCCCATATTGCTCAACCAAAGGTTACCCGGGTCCACGTTTTGACCTATATTTCGAGACCCTATCTACCAATAGGTATCCAAACTATACGGAAACCATCTTCAATACCTACTTAACAATGTGTGTAAGTTTGGTTTAATTCGGTTCAAAGACACGGCGGGTCCACGTTTTGGTATAATATATATTTCCAGACCCTAGTCATCAATAGGTATGAAAATTACCCCGTATTAAAGCACTTATCAACAGCTTCCATTTGATATCCACATTGGAAAAACACATTCTAGGGTCCACATATTGGTCTCCATCTCGAGACCCTAGTCACGGAGCGAATGGAAATACTCTGAACTAAAGCATTCACCAACAGCTTCCATTTGATACCCATATTGTACATACACATCCGAAGGTTACCCGGGTCCACGTTTTGACCTATATTTCGAGACCCTATCTACCAATAGGTATCCAAACTATACGGAAACCATCTTCAATACCTACTTAACAATGTGTGTAAGTTTGGTTTAATTCGGCGCAAAGACACGGCGGGTCCACGTTTTGGCATATATTTCGATACCCTAGTTATCAATAGATATGAAAATTACTCCGTATTAAAGCACTTATCAGCAGCTTTCATTTGATACCGATATTGTACATACACGTCCGAAGGTTACCCGGGTCCACGTTTTGACCTATATCTCGAGACCCCATTCACGAAGCGGCATGAAAAATATTCCGAACCAAAGCATTCACCAACAGCTTCCATTTCATACCCATATTGTACATACACATCCGAAGGTTACCCGGGTCCACGTTTTGACCTATATCTCGAGACCCTATCTACCAATAGGTATCCAAACTATACGGAAACCATCTTCAATACGTACTTAACAAAGTGTGTAAGTTTGGTTTAATTCGGCGCAAAGACACGGCGGGTCCACGTTTTGGCATATATTTCGATACCCTAGTCATCAATAGATATGAAAATTACCCCGTATTAAAGCACTTATCAACAGCTTTCATTTGATACCCATATTGTACAAACACATTCTAGGGTCCACGTTTTGGTCTCCATCTCGAGACCCTAGTCACGGAGCGAATGGAAATACTCTGAACTAAAGCATTCACCAACAGCTTCCATTTGATACCCATATTGTACATACACATCCGAAGGTTACCCGGGTCCACGTTTTGACCTATATCTCGAGACCCTATCTACCAATAGGTATCCAAACTATACGGAAACCATCTTCAATACCTACTTAACAATGTGTGTAAGTTTGGTTTAATTCGACGCAAAGACACGGCGGCTCCACGTTTTGGCATATATTTCGATACCCTAGTTATCAATAGATATGAAAATTACCCCGTATTAAAGCACTTATCAACAGCTTCCATTTGATACCCATATTGTACATACACATCCGAAGGTTACCCGGGTCCACGTTTTGACCTATATCTCGAGACCCTATCTACCAATAGGTATCCAAACTATACGGAAACCATCTGCAATACCTACTTAACAATGTGTGTAAGTTTGGTTTAATTCGGTTCAAAGACACGGCGGGTCCACGTTTTGGTATATATTTCGAGACCCTAGTCATCAATAGGTATGAAAATTACCCCGTATTAAAGCAATTATCAAAAGCTTTCATTTGATATCCATATTGTACATACACATCCGAAGGTTACCCGGGTCCACGTTTTGACCTATATCTCGAGACCCTATCTACCAATAGGTATCCAAACTATACGGAAACCATCTTCAATACCTCCTAAAGTTTGGTTTAATTCGGTTTAAGGACACGGCGGGTCCACGTTTTGGCATATATTTCGATACCCTAGTTATCAATAGATATGAAAATTACCCCGTATTAAAGCACTTATCAACAGCTTTCATTTGATACCCATATTGTACATACTCAACCAAAGGTTACCCGGGTCCACGTTTTGACCTATATCTCGAGACCCCAGTAACGGAGCAGCATGAAAAATACTCTATACTAAAGCATTCACCAACAGCTTCCATTTGATACCCATATTGTACATACACATCCGAAGGTTACCCGGGTCCACGTTTTGACCTATATCTCGAGACCCTATCTACCAATAGGTATCCAAACTATACGGAAACCATCTTCAATACCTCCTTAACAATGTGTGTAAGTTTGGTTTAATTCGGTGCAAAGACACGGCGGGTTCACGTTTTGGCATATATTTCGAGACCCTAGTCATCAATAGGTAAGAAAATTACCCCGTATTAAAGCACTTATCAACAGCTTTCATTTGATATCCATATTGTACAAACACATTCTAGGGTCCACGTTTTGGTCTCCATCTCGAGACCCTAGTCACGGAGCGGATGGAAATACTCTGAACTAAAGCATTCACCAACAGCTTCCATTTGATACCCATATTGTACATACACATCCGAAGGTTACCCGGGTCCACGTTTTGACCTATATTTCGAGACCCTATCTACCAATAGGTATCCAAACTATACGGAAACCATCTTCAATACCTACTTAACAATGTGTGTAAGTTTGGTTTAATTCGGCGCAAAGACACGGCGGGTCCACGTTTTGGCATATATTTCGATACCCTAGTTATCAATAGATATGAAAATTACTCCGTATTAAAGCACTTATCAACAGCTTTCATTTGATACCCATATTGTACATACACGTCCGAAGGTTACCCGGGTCCACGTTTTGACCTATATCTCGAGACCCCATTCACGAAGCGGCATGAAAAATACTCCGAACCAAAGCATTCACCAACAGCTTCCATTTCATACCCATATTGTACATACACATCCGAAGGTTACCCGGGTCCACGTTTTGACCTATATCTCGAGACCCTATCTACCAATAGGTATCCAAACTATACGGAAACCATCTTCAATACCTACTTAACAATGTGTGTAAGTTTGGTTTAATTCGACGCAAAGACACGGCGGGTCCACGT
This sequence comes from Anastrepha ludens, assembly GCF_028408465.1. NCBI lineage: Eukaryota > Metazoa > Arthropoda > Insecta > Diptera > Tephritidae > Anastrepha > Anastrepha ludens. The sequence goes on from NC_071504.1 coordinate 629,945, forward strand.
TTTGGCATATATTTCGATACCCTAGTTATCAATAGATATGAAAATTACCCCGTATTAAAGCACTTATCAACAGCTTCCATTTGATACCCATATTGTACATACACATCCGAAGGTTACCCGGGTCCACGTTTTGACCTATATCTCGAGACCCTATCTATCAATAGGTATCCAAACTATACGGAAACCATCTTCAATACCTACTTAACAAAGTGTGTAAGTTTGGTTTAATTCGGCGCAAAGACACGGCGGGTCCACGTTTTGGCATATATTTCGATACCCTAGTCATCAATAGGTATGAAAATTACCCCGTATTAAAGCACTTACCAACAGCTTTCATTTGATGCCCATATTGTACATACTCAACCAAAGGTTACCCGGGTCCACGTTTTGACCTATATTTCGAGACCCTATCTACCAATAGGTATCCAAACTATACGGAAACCATCTTCAATACCTACTTAACAATGTGTGTAAGTTTGGTTTAATTCGGTTCAAAGACACGGCGGGTCCACGTTTTGGTATAATATATATTTCCAGACCCTAGTCATCAATAGGTATGAAAATTACCCGGGTCCACGTTTTGGCATATATTTCGAGACCCTAGTCATCAATAGGTAAGAAAATTACCCCGTATTAAAGCACTTATCAAAAGCTTTCATTTGATATCCATATTGTACAAACACATTCTAGGGTCCACGTTTTGGTCTCCCTCTCGAGACCCTCGTCACGGAGCGGATGGAAATACTCTGAACTAAAGCATTCACCAACAGCTTCCATTTGATACCCATATTGTACATACACATCCGAAGGTTACCCGGGTCCACGTTTTGACCTATATTTCGAGACCCTATCTACCAATAGGTATCCAAACTATACGGAAACCATCTTCAATACCTACTTAACAATGTGTGTAAGTTTGGTTTAATTCGGCGCAAAGACACGGCGGGTCCACGTTTTGGCATATATTTCGATACCCTAGTTATCAATAGATATGAAAATTACTCCGTATTAAAGCACTTATCAGCAGCTTTCATTTGATACCGATATTGTACATACACGTCCGAAGGTTACCCGGGTCCACGTTTTGACCTATATCTCGAGACCCCATTCACGAAGCGGCATGAAAAATATTCCGAACCAAAGCATTCACCAACAGCTTCCATTTCATACCCATATTGTACATACACATCCGAAGGTTACCCGGGTCCACGTTTTGACCTATATCTCGAGACCCTATCTACCAATAGGTATCCAAACTATACGGAAACCATCTTCAATACGTACTTAACAAAGTGTGTAAGTTTGGTTTAATTCGGCGCAAAGACACGGCGGGTCCACGTTTTGGCATATATTTCGATACCCTAGTCATCAATAGATATGAAAATTACCCCGTATTAAAGCACTTATCAACAGCTTTCATTTGATACCCATATTGTACAAACACATTCTAGGGTCCACGTTTTGGTCTCCATCTCGAGACCCTAGTCACGGAGCGGATGGAAATACTCTGAACTGAAGCATTCACCAACAGCTTCCATTTGATACCCATATTGTACATACACATCCGAAGGTTACCCGGGTCCACGTTTTGACCTATATCTCGAGACCCTATCTATCAATAGGTATCCAAACTATACGGAAACCATCTTCAATACCTACTTAACAAAGTGTGTAAGTTTGGTTTAATTCGGCGCAAAGACACGGCGGGTCCACGTTTTGGCATATATTTCGATACCCTAGTCATCAATAGGTATGAAAATTACCCCGTATTAAAGCACTTATCAACAGCTTTCATTTGATATCCATATTGTACAAACACATTCTAGGGTCCACGTTTTGGTCTCCATCTCGAGACCCTAGTCACGGAGCGGATGGAAATACTCTGAACTAAAGCATTCACCAACAGCTTCCATTTGATACCCATATTGTACATACACATCCGAAGGTTACCCGGGTCCACGTTTTGACCTATATTTCGAGACCCTATCTACCAATAGGTATCCAAACTATACGGAAACCATCTTCAATACCTACTTAACAATGTGTGTAAGTTTGGTTTAATTCGGCGCAAAGACACGGCGGGTCCACGTTTTGGCATATATTTCGATACCCTAGTTATCAATAGATATGAAAATTACTCCGTATTAAAGCACTTATCAACAGCTTTCATTTGATACCCATATTGTACATACACGTCCGAAGGTTACCCGGGTCCACGTTTTGACCTATATCTCGAGACCCCATTCACGAAGCGGCATGAAAAATACTCCGAACCAAAGCATTCACCAACAGCTTCCATTTCATACCCATATTGTACATACACATCCGAAGGTTACCCGGGTCCACGTTTTGACCTATATCTCGAGACCCTATCTACCAATAGGTATCCAAACTATACGGAAACCATCTTCAATACCTACTTAACAATGTGTGTAAGTTTGGTTTAATTCGACGCAAAGACACGGCGGCTCCACGTTTTGGCATATATTTCGATACCCTAGTTATCAATAGATATGAAAATTACCCCGTATTAAAGCACTTATCAACAGCTTCCATTTGATACCCATATTGTACATACACATCCGAAGGTTACCCGGGTCCACGTTTTGACCTATATCTCGAGACCCTATCTATCAATAGGTATCCAAACTATACGGAAACCATCTTCAATACCTACTTAACAAAGTGTGTAAGTTTGGTTTAATTCGGCGCAAAGACACGGCGGGTCCACGTTTTGGCATATATTTCGATACCCTAGTCATCAATAGGTATGAAAATTACCCCGTATTAAAGCACTTACCAACAGCTTTCATTTGATGCCCATATTGTACATACTCAACCAAAGGTTACCCGGGTCCACGTTTTGACCTATATTTCGAGACCCTATCTACCAATAGGTATCCAAACTATACGGAAACCATCTTCAATACCTACTTAACAATGTGTGTAAGTTTGGTTTAATTCGGTTCAAAGACACGGCGGGTCCACGTTTTGGTATAATATATATTTCCAGACCCTAGTCATCAATAGGTATGAAAATTACCCGGGTCCACGTTTTGACCTATATCTCGAGACCCCAGTAACGGAGCGGCATGAAAAATACTCTATACTAAAGCATTCACCAACAGCTTCCATTTGATACCCATATTGTACATGCACGTCCGAAGGTTATCCGGGTCCACGTTTTGACCTATATCTCGAGACCCTATTTACCAATAGGTATCCAAACTACACGGAAACCATCTTCAATACCTCCTTAACAATGTGTGTAAGTTTGGTTTAATTCGGTTTAAAGACACGGCGGGTCCACGTTTTGGCATATATTTCGAGACCCTAGTCATCAATAGATATGAAAATTACCCCGTATTAAAGCACTTATCAACAGCTTTCATTTGATATCCATAATGTACAAACACATTCTAGGGTCCACGGTTTGGTCTCCATCTCGAGACCCTAGTCACGGAGCGGATGGAAATACTCTGAACTAAAGCATTCACCAACAGCTTCCATTTGATACCCATATTGTACATACACATCCGAAGGTTACCCGGGTCCACGTTTTGAACTATATCTCGAGACCCTATCTACCAATAGGTATCCAAACTGTACGGAAACCATCTTCAATACCTCCTTAACAATGTGTGTAAGTTTGGTTTAATTCGGTGCAAAGACACGGCGGGTCCACGTTTTGGCATATATTTCCAGACCCTAGTCATCTATAGGTATGAAAATTACCCCGTATTAAAGCACTTATCAACAGCTTTCATTTGATACCCATATTGTACATACACAACCAAAGGTTACCCGCGTCCACGTTTTGACCTATATCTCGAGACCCCAGTCACGGAGCGGCATGAAAAATACTCTGTACTAAAGCATTCACCAACAGCTTCAATTTGATATCCATATTGTACAAGCTCATTCTAGGGTCCACGTTTTGGTCTCTACCTCGAGACCCTAGTCACAGAGCGGCATGAAAAATACTCTGAACTAAAGCATTCACCAACAGCTTCCATTTGATATCCATATTGTACATACACGTCCGAAGGTTACCCGGGTCCACGTTTTGACCTATATCTCGAGCCCTATTTCCAAAATCAAATATAATCCATGTTACTCGTGGATAATATAGCTTTCGAATGGTGAAAGAATTTTTAAAATCGGCCCAGTAGTTTTTGAGCCTGTTCATTACAACCAAACAAACAAGCAAAGTTTTCCTCTTTATAATATTAGTATAGATAAACTGAAAATCAGGAAAAAAGGAGATTGTTTTTAAATTTCAAACCAACGCATATGAATAACTAAGAAACAATCGTCTTTTTTCCTGATCATCCATGAATTTTTCGTTTCAATTTATATGTTTTATTAAGCATTGGAGCTTTTTTACCCAGTATCCATTAATATTTTTCAAAAAAAAAACGAAAAAAATTTTTTTTTCCACGAACACGTAATTTCATTCGGATTTCACATTAAATTCTCAAATTTCGTAAGAAATTATTCACTGTTCCAAAATCCACTCCAAAAAAATTCACAAACAATTTTTACATGTTGCACTTACGTTTTTTCCTTATGGCATCCAAATCAGAAAGAAATATTGACACATTGTAATTCACACTGTCAATTTGACAGTTCAGTTCCGCCCCAAGCGTTAAAAAAGTAAGCGACATTATGGCTGGTTCAAAAGAACGCTGTACCCGTTGCCAGTGCTCCGAATTGCAACCAAACTTTACGAAACCCATTTTCAATACTTACTTAACAATGTTCGTAAGTTTGGTTTAATTCGGTGCAAAGACACGGCGGGTCCACGTTTTGGCATATATTTCGAGACCCTACTCATCAATAGGTATGAAAATTACCCCGTATTAAAGCACTTATCAACAGCTTCCATTTGATATCCACATTGGAAAAACACATTCTAGGGTCCACGTTTTGGTCTCCATCTCGAGACCCTAGTCACGGAGCGGATGGAAATACTCTGAACTAAAGCATTCACCAACAGCTTCCATTTGATACCCATATTGTACATACACATCCAAAGGTTACCCGGGTCCACGTTTTGACCTATATTTCGAGACCCTATCTACCAATAGGTATTCAAACTATACGGAAATCATCTCCAACACCTACTTAACAATGTGTGTAAGTTTGGTTTAATTCGGTGCAAAGACACGGCGAGTCCACGTTTTGGCATATATTTCGAGACCCTAGTCATCAATAGGTATGAAAATTACCCTGTATTAAAGCACTTATCAACTGCTTCCATTTGATACCCATATTGTACATACACAACCAAAGGTTTCCCGGGTCCACGTCTTGACCTATATCTCGAGACCCCAGTCACGGATCGGCATGAAAAATACTCTGTAATAAAGCATTCACCAACAGCTTTCATTTGATGCCCATATTGTACATACACATCCGAAGGTTACCCGGGTCCACGTTTTGACCTATATCTCGAGACCCTATCTACCAATAGGTATTCAAACTATACGGAAATCATCTTCAACAGCTACTTAACAATGTGTGTAAGTTTGGTTTAATTCGGCCCAAAGACACGGCGGGTCCACGTTTTGGATATATTTCGATACCCTAGTTATCAATAGATATGAAAATTACCCCCTATTTAAGCACTTATCAACAGCTTTCATTTGATACCCATATTGTACAAACACATTCTAGGGTCCACGTTTTGGTCTCCATCTCGAGACCCTAGTCACGGAGCGGATGGAAATACTCTGAACTAAAGCATTCACCAACAGCTTCCATTTGATACCCATATTGTACATACACGTTCGAAGGTTACCCGGGCCCACGTTTTGACCTATATCTCGAGACCAATAGGTATTCAAACTATACGGAAATCATCTTCAATACCTACTTAACAATGTGTGTAAGTTTGGTTTAATTCGGTTCTAAGACACGGCGGGTCCACGTTTTGGCATATATTTCCAGACCCTAGTCATCTATAGGTATGAAAATTACCCCGTATTAAAGCACTTATCAACAGCTTTCATTTGATACCCATATTGTACATACACAACCAAAGGTTACCCGCGTCCACGTTTTGACCTATATCTCGAGACCCCAGTCACGGAGCGGCATGAAAAATACCCTGTACTAAAGCATTCACCAACAGCTTCAATTTGATATCCACATTGTAAAAACACATTCTAGGGTCCACATATTGGTCTCCATCTCGAGACCCTAGTCACGGAGCGAATGGAAATACTCTGAACTAAAGCATTCACCAACAGCTTCCATTTGATACCCATATTGTACATACACATCCGAAGGTTACCCGGGTCCATGTTTTGACCTATATCTCGAGACCCTATCTACCAATAGGTATTCCAACTATACGGAAATCATCTTCAATACCTCCTTAACAATGTGTGTAAGTTTGGTTTAATTCGGTTCAAAGACACGGCGAGTCCACGTTTTGGCATATATTTCGAGACCCTAGTCATCAATAGGTATGAAAATTACCCTGTATTAAAGCACTTATCAACTGCTTCCATTTGATACCCATATTGTACATACACAACCAAAGGTTTCCCGGGTCCACGTCTTGACCTATATCTCGAGACCCCAGTCACGGATCGGCATGAAAAATACTATGTAAGAAAGCATTCACCAACAGCTTTCATTTGATGCCCATATTGTACATACACATCCGAAGGTTACCCGGGTCCACGTTTTGACCTATATCTCGAGACCCTATCTACCAATAGGTATTCAAACTATACGGAAATCATCTTCAACAGCTACTTAACAATGTGTGTAAGTTTGGTTTAATTCGGCGCAAAGACACGGCGGGTCCACGTTTTGGATATATTTCGATACCCTAGTTATCAATAGATATGAAAATTACCCCTATTTAAGCACTTATCAACAGCTTTCATTTGATACCCATATTGTACAAACACATTCTAGGGTCCACGTTTTGGTCTCCATCTCGAGACCCTAGTCACGGAGCGGATGGAAATACTCTGAACTGAAGCATTCACCAACAGCTTCCATTTGATACCCATATTGTACATACACATCCGAAGGTTACCCGGGTCCACGTTTTGACCTATATTTCGAGACCCTATCTACCAATAGGTATCCAAACTATACGGAAACCATCTTCAATACCTACTTAACAATGTGTGTAAGTTTGGTTTAATTCGGCGCAAAGACACGGCGGGTCCACGTTTTGGATATATTTCGATACCCTAGTTATCAATAGATATGAAAATTACCCCCTATTTAAGCACTTATCAACAGCTTTCATTTGATACCCATATTGTACATACAGATCCGAAGGTTACTCGGGTCCACGTTTTGACCTATATCTCGAGACCCTATCTACCAATAGGTATCCAAACTATACGGAAACCATCTTCAGTACCTCCTTAACAATGTGTGTAAGTTTGGTTTAATTCGGTGCAAAGACACGGCGGGTTCACGTTTTGGCATATATTTCGAGACCCTAGTCATCAATAGGTAAGAAAATTACCCCGTATTAAAGCACTTATCAAAAGCTTTCATTTGATATCCATATTGTACAAACACATTCTAGGGTCCACGTTTTGGTCTCCCTCTCGAGACCCTAGTCACGGAGCGGATGGAAATACTCTGAACTAAAGCATTCACCAACAGCTTCCATTTGATACCCATATTGTACATACACATCCGAAGGTTACCCGGGTCCACGTTTTGACCTATATTTCGAGACCCTATCTACCAATAGGTATCCAAACTATACGGAAACCATCTTCAATACCTACTTAACAATGTGTGTAAGTTTGGTTTAATTCGGCGCAAAGACACGGCGGGTCCACGTTTTGGCATATATTTCGATACCCTAGTTATCAATAGATATGAAAATTACTCCGTATTAAAGCACTTATCAGCAGCTTTCATTTGATACCGATATTGTACATACACGTCCGAAGGTTACCCGGGTCCACGTTTTGACCTATATCTCGAGACCCCATTCACGAAGCGGCATGAAAAATATTCCGAACCAAAGCATTCACCAACAGCTTCCATTTCATACCCATATTGTACATACACATCCGAAGGTTACCCGGGTCCACGTTTTGACCTATATCTCGAGACCCTATCTACCAATAGGTATCCAAACTATACGGAAACCATCTTCAATACGTACTTAACAAAGTGTGTAAGTTTGGTTTAATTCGGCGCAAAGACACGGCGGGTCCACGTTTTGGCATATATTTCGATACCCTAGTCATCAATAGATATGAAAATTACCCCGTATTAAAGCACTTATCAACAGCTTTCATTTGATACCCATATTGTACAAACACATTCTAGGGTCCACGTTTTGGTCTCCATCTCGAGACCCTAGTCACGGAGCGGATGGAAATACTCTGAACTGAAGCATTCACCAACAGCTTCCATTTGATACCCATATTGTACATACACATCCGAAGGTTACCCGGGTCCACGTTTTGACCTATATCTCGAGACCCTATCTATCAATAGGTATCCAAACTATACGGAAACCATCTTCAATACCTACTTAACAAAGTGTGTAAGTTTGGTTTAATTCGGCGCAAAGACACGGCGGGTCCACGTTTTGGCATATATTTCGATACCCTAGTCATCAATAGGTATGAAAATTACCCCGTATTAAAGCACTTACCAACAGCTTTCATTTGATGCCCATATTGCTCAACCAAAGGTTACCCGGGTCCACGTTTTGACCTATATTTCGAGACCCTATCTACCAATAGGTATCCAAACTATACGGAAACCATCTTCAATACCTACTTAACAATGTGTGTAAGTTTGGTTTAATTCGGTTCAAAGACACGGCGGGTCCACGTTTTGGTATAATATATATTTCCAGACCCTAGTCATCAATAGGTATGAAAATTACCCCGTATTAAAGCACTTATCAACAGCTTCCATTTGATATCCACATTGGAAAAACACATTCTAGGGTCCACATATTGGTCTCCATCTCGAGACCCTAGTCACGGAGCGAATGGAAATACTCTGAACTAAAGCATTCACCAACAGCTTCCATTTGATACCCATATTGTACATACACATCCGAAGGTTACCCGGGTCCACGTTTTGACCTATATTTCGAGACCCTATCTACCAATAGGTATCCAAACTATACGGAAACCATCTTCAATACCTACTTAACAATGTGTGTAAGTTTGGTTTAATTCGGCGCAAAGACACGGCGGGTCCACGTTTTGGCATATATTTCGATACCCTAGTTATCAATAGATATGAAAATTACTCCGTATTAAAGCACTTATCAGCAGCTTTCATTTGATACCGATATTGTACATACACGTCCGAAGGTTACCCGGGTCCACGTTTTGACCTATATCTCGAGACCCCATTCACGAAGCGGCATGAAAAATATTCCGAACCAAAGCATTCACCAACAGCTTCCATTTCATACCCATATTGTACATACACATCCGAAGGTTACCCGGGTCCACGTTTTGACCTATATCTCGAGACCCTATCTACCAATAGGTATCCAAACTATACGGAAACCATCTTCAATACGTACTTAACAAAGTGTGTAAGTTTGGTTTAATTCGGCGCAAAGACACGGCGGGTCCACGTTTTGGCATATATTTCGATACCCTAGTCATCAATAGATATGAAAATTACCCCGTATTAAAGCACTTATCAACAGCTTTCATTTGATACCCATATTGTACAAACACATTCTAGGGTCCACGTTTTGGTCTCCATCTCGAGACCCTAGTCACGGAGCGAATGGAAATACTCTGAACTAAAGCATTCACCAACAGCTTCCATTTGATACCCATATTGTACATACACATCCGAAGGTTACCCGGGTCCACGTTTTGACCTATATCTCGAGACCCTATCTACCAATAGGTATCCAAACTATACGGAAACCATCTTCAATACCTACTTAACAATGTGTGTAAGTTTGGTTTAATTCGACGCAAAGACACGGCGGCTCCACGTTTTGGCATATATTTCGATACCCTAGTTATCAATAGATATGAAAATTACCCCGTATTAAAGCACTTATCAACAGCTTCCATTTGATACCCATATTGTACATACACATCCGAAGGTTACCCGGGTCCACGTTTTGACCTATATCTCGAGACCCTATCTACCAATAGGTATCCAAACTATACGGAAACCATCTGCAATACCTACTTAACAATGTGTGTAAGTTTGGTTTAATTCGGTTCAAAGACACGGCGGGTCCACGTTTTGGTATATATTTCGAGACCCTAGTCATCAATAGGTATGAAAATTACCCCGTATTAAAGCAATTATCAAAAGCTTTCATTTGATATCCATATTGTACATACACATCCGAAGGTTACCCGGGTCCACGTTTTGACCTATATCTCGAGACCCTATCTACCAATAGGTATCCAAACTATACGGAAACCATCTTCAATACCTCCTAAAGTTTGGTTTAATTCGGTTTAAGGACACGGCGGGTCCACGTTTTGGCATATATTTCGATACCCTAGTTATCAATAGATATGAAAATTACCCCGTATTAAAGCACTTATCAACAGCTTTCATTTGATACCCATATTGTACATACTCAACCAAAGGTTACCCGGGTCCACGTTTTGACCTATATCTCGAGACCCCAGTAACGGAGCAGCATGAAAAATACTCTATACTAAAGCATTCACCAACAGCTTCCATTTGATACCCATATTGTACATACACATCCGAAGGTTACCCGGGTCCACGTTTTGACCTATATCTCGAGACCCTATCTACCAATAGGTATCCAAACTATACGGAAACCATCTTCAATACCTCCTTAACAATGTGTGTAAGTTTGGTTTAATTCGGTGCAAAGACACGGCGGGTTCACGTTTTGGCATATATTTCGAGACCCTAGTCATCAATAGGTAAGAAAATTACCCCGTATTAAAGCACTTATCAACAGCTTTCATTTGATATCCATATTGTACAAACACATTCTAGGGTCCACGTTTTGGTCTCCATCTCGAGACCCTAGTCACGGAGCGGATGGAAATACTCTGAACTAAAGCATTCACCAACAGCTTCCATTTGATACCCATATTGTACATACACATCCGAAGGTTACCCGGGTCCACGTTTTGACCTATATTTCGAGACCCTATCTACCAATAGGTATCCAAACTATACGGAAACCATCTTCAATACCTACTTAACAATGTGTGTAAGTTTGGTTTAATTCGGCGCAAAGACACGGCGGGTCCACGTTTTGGCATATATTTCGATACCCTAGTTATCAATAGATATGAAAATTACTCCGTATTAAAGCACTTATCAACAGCTTTCATTTGATACCCATATTGTACATACACGTCCGAAGGTTACCCGGGTCCACGTTTTGACCTATATCTCGAGACCCCATTCACGAAGCGGCATGAAAAATACTCCGAACCAAAGCATTCACCAACAGCTTCCATTTCATACCCATATTGTACATACACATCCGAAGGTTACCCGGGTCCACGTTTTGACCTATATCTCGAGACCCTATCTACCAATAGGTATCCAAACTATACGGAAACCATCTTCAATACCTACTTAACAATGTGTGTAAGTTTGGTTTAATTCGACGCAAAGACACGGCGGGTCCACGTTTTGGCATATATTTCGATACCCTAGTTATCAATAGATATGAAAATTACCCCGTATTAAAGCACTTATCAACAGCTTCCATTTGATACCCATATTGTACATACACATCCGAAGGTTACCCGGGTCCACGTTTTGACCTATATCTCGAGACCCTATCTATCAATAGGTATCCAAACTATACGGAAACCATCTTCAATACCTACTTAACAAAGTGTGTAAGTTTGGTTTAATTCGGCGCAAAGACACGGCGGGTCCACGTTTTGGCATATATTTCGATACCCTAGTCATCAATAGGTATGAAAATTACCCCGTATTAAAGCACTTACCAACAGCTTTCATTTGATGCCCATATTGTACATACTCAACCAAAGGTTACCCGGGTCCACGTTTTGACCTATATTTCGAGACCCTATCTACCAATAGGTATCCAAACTATACGGAAACCATCTTCAATACCTACTTAACAATGTGTGTAAGTTTGGTTTAATTCGGTTCAAAGACACGGCGGGTCCACGTTTTGGTATAATATATATTTCCAGACCCTAGTCATCAATAGGTATGAAAATTACCCGGGTCCACGTTTTGGCATATATTTCGAGACCCTAGTCATCAATAGGTAAGAAAATTACCCCGTATTAAAGCACTTATCAAAAGCTTTCATTTGATATCCATATTGTACAAACACATTCTAGGGTCCACGTTTTGGTCTCCCTCTCGAGACCCTCGTCACGGAGCGGATGGAAATACTCTGAACTAAAGCATTCACCAACAGCTTCCATTTGATACCCATATTGTACATACACATCCGAAGGTTACCCGGGTCCACGTTTTGACCTATATTTCGAGACCCTATCTACCAATAGGTATCCAAACTATACGGAAACCATCTTCAATACCTACTTAACAATGTGTGTAAGTTTGGTTTAATTCGGCGCAAAGACACGGCGGGTCCACGTTTTGGCATATATTTCGATACCCTAGTTATCAATAGATATGAAAATTACTCCGTATTAAAGCACTTATCAGCAGCTTTCATTTGATACCGATATTGTACATACACGTCCGAAGGTTACCCGGGTCCACGTTTTGACCTATATCTCGAGACCCCATTCACGAAGCGGCATGAAAAATATTCCGAACCAAAGCATTCACCAACAGCTTCCATTTCATACCCATATTGTACATACACATCCGAAGGTTACCCGGGTCCACGTTTTGACCTATATCTCGAGACCCTATCTACCAATAGGTATCCAAACTATACGGAAACCATCTTCAATACGTACTTAACAAAGTGTGTAAGTTTGGTTTAATTCGGCGCAAAGACACGGCGGGTCCACGTTTTGGCATATATTTCGATACCCTAGTCATCAATAGATATGAAAATTACCCCGTATTAAAGCACTTATCAACAGCTTTCATTTGATACCCATATTGTACAAACACATTCTAGGGTCCACGTTTTGGTCTCCATCTCGAGACCCTAGTCACGGAGCGGATGGAAATACTCTGAACTGAAGCATTCACCAACAGCTTCCATTTGATACCCATATTGTACATACACATCCGAAGGTTACCCGGGTCCACGTTTTGACCTATATCTCGAGACCCTATCTATCAATAGGTATCCAAACTATACGGAAACCATCTTCAATACCTACTTAACAAAGTGTGTAAGTTTGGTTTAATTCGGCGCAAAGACACGGCGGGTCCACGTTTTGGCATATATTTCGATACCCTAGTCATCAATAGGTATGAAAATTACCCCGTATTAAAGCACTTATCAACAGCTTTCATTTGATATCCATATTGTACAAACACATTCTAGGGTCCACGTTTTGGTCTCCATCTCGAGACCCTAGTCACGGAGCGGATGGAAATACTCTGAACTAAAGCATTCACCAACAGCTTCCATTTGATACCCATATTGTACATACACATCCGAAGGTTACCCGGGTCCACGTTTTGACCTATATTTCGAGACCCTATCTACCAATAGGTATCCAAACTATACGGAAACCATCTTCAATACCTACTTAACAATGTGTGTAAGTTTGGTTTAATTCGGCGCAAAGACACGGCGGGTCCACGTTTTGGCATATATTTCGATACCCTAGTTATCAATAGATATGAAAATTACTCCGTATTAAAGCACTTATCAACAGCTTTCATTTGATACCCATATTGTACATACACGTCCGAAGGTTACCCGGGTCCACGTTTTGACCTATATCTCGAGACCCCATTCACGAAGCGGCATGAAAAATACTCCGAACCAAAGCATTCACCAACAGCTTCCATTTCATACCCATATTGTACATACACATCCGAAGGTTACCCGGGTCCACGTTTTGACCTATATCTCGAGACCCTATCTACCAATAGGTATCCAAACTATACGGAAACCATCTTCAATACCTACTTAACAATGTGTGTAAGTTTGGTTTAATTCGACGCAAAGACACGGCGGCTCCACGTTTTGGCATATATTTCGATACCCTAGTTATCAATAGATATGAAAATTACCCCGTATTAAAGCACTTATCAACAGCTTCCATTTGATACCCATATTGTACATACACATCCGAAGGTTACCCGGGTCCACGTTTTGACCTATATCTCGAGACCCTATCTATCAATAGGTATCCAAACTATACGGAAACCATCTTCAATACCTACTTAACAAAGTGTGTAAGTTTGGTTTAATTCGGCGCAAAGACACGGCGGGTCCACGTTTTGGCATATATTTCGATACCCTAGTCATCAATAGGTATGAAAATTACCCCGTATTAAAGCACTTACCAACAGCTTTCATTTGATGCCCATATTGTACATACTCAACCAAAGGTTACCCGGGTCCACGTTTTGACCTATATTTCGAGACCCTATCTACCAATAGGTATCCAAACTATACGGAAACCATCTTCAATACCTACTTAACAATGTGTGTAAGTTTGGTTTAATTCGGTTCAAAGACACGGCGGGTCCACGTTTTGGTATAATATATATTTCCAGACCCTAGTCATCAATAGGTATGAAAATTACCCGGGTCCACGTTTTGACCTATATCTCGAGACCCCAGTAACGGAGCGGCATGAAAAATACTCTATACTAAAGCATTCACCAACAGCTTCCATTTGATACCCATATTGTACATGCACGTCCGAAGGTTATCCGGGTCCACGTTTTGACCTATATCTCGAGACCCTATTTACCAATAGGTATCCAAACTACACGGAAACCATCTTCAATACCTCCTTAACAATGTGTGTAAGTTTGGTTTAATTCGGTTTAAAGACACGGCGGGTCCACGTTTTGGCATATATTTCGAGACCCTAGTCATCAATAGATATGAAAATTACCCCGTATTAAAGCACTTATCAACAGCTTTCATTTGATATCCATAATGTACAAACACATTCTAGGGTCCACGGTTTGGTCTCCATCTCGAGACCCTAGTCACGGAGCGGATGGAAATACTCTGAACTAAAGCATTCACCAACAGCTTCCATTTGATACCCATATTGTACATACACATCCGAAGGTTACCCGGGTCCACGTTTTGAACTATATCTCGAGACCCTATCTACCAATAGGTATCCAAACTGTACGGAAACCATCTTCAATACCTCCTTAACAATGTGTGTAAGTTTGGTTTAATTCGGTGCAAAGACACGGCGGGTCCACGTTTTGGCATATATTTCCAGACCCTAGTCATCTATAGGTATGAAAATTACCCCGTATTAAAGCACTTATCAACAGCTTTCATTTGATACCCATATTGTACATACACAACCAAAGGTTACCCGCGTCCACGTTTTGACCTATATCTCGAGACCCCAGTCACGGAGCGGCATGAAAAATACTCTGTACTAAAGCATTCACCAACAGCTTCAATTTGATATCCATATTGTACAAGCTCATTCTAGGGTCCACGTTTTGGTCTCTACCTCGAGACCCTAGTCACAGAGCGGCATGAAAAATACTCTGAACTAAAGCATTCACCAACAGCTTCCATTTGATATCCATATTGTACATACACGTCCGAAGGTTACCCGGGTCCACGTTTTGACCTATATCTCGAGCCCTATTTCCAAAATCAAATATAATCCATGTTACTCGTGGATAATATAGCTTTCGAATGGTGAAAGAATTTTTAAAATCGGCCCAGTAGTTTTTGAGCCTGTTCATTACAACCAAACAAACAAGCAAAGTTTTCCTCTTTATAATATTAGTATAGATAAACTGAAAATCAGGAAAAAAGGAGATTGTTTTTAAATTTCAAACCAACGCATATGAATAACTAAGAAACAATCGTCTTTTTTCCTGATCATCCATGAATTTTTCGTTTCAATTTATATGTTTTATTAAGCATTGGAGCTTTTTTACCCAGTATCCATTAATATTTTTCAAAAAAAAAACGAAAAAAATTTTTTTTTCCACGAACACGTAATTTCATTCGGATTTCACATTAAATTCTCAAATTTCGTAAGAAATTATTCACTGTTCCAAAATCCACTCCAAAAAAATTCACAAACAATTTTTACATGTTGCACTTACGTTTTTTCCTTATGGCATCCAAATCAGAAAGAAATATTGACACATTGTAATTCACACTGTCAATTTGACAGTTCAGTTCCGCCCCAAGCGTTAAAAAAGTAAGCGACATTATGGCTGGTTCAAAAGAACGCTGTACCCGTTGCCAGTGCTCCGAATTGCAACCAAACTTTACGAAACCCATTTTCAATACTTACTTAACAATGTTCGTAAGTTTGGTTTAATTCGGTGCAAAGACACGGCGGGTCCACGTTTTGGCATATATTTCGAGACCCTACTCATCAATAGGTATGAAAATTACCCCGTATTAAAGCACTTATCAACAGCTTCCATTTGATATCCACATTGGAAAAACACATTCTAGGGTCCACATATTGGTCTCCATCTCGAGACCCTAGTCACGGAGCGAATGGAAATACTCTGAACTAAAGCATTCACCAACAGCTTCCATTTGATACCCATATTGTACATACACATCCGAAGGTTACCCGGGTCCACGTTTTGACCTATATCTCGAGACCCTATCTACCAATAGGTATCCAAACTATACGGAAACCATCTTCAATACCTACTTAACAATGTGTGTAAGTTTGGTTTAATTCGACGCAAAGACACGGCGGCTCCACGTTTTGGCATATATTTCGATACCCTAGTTATCAATAGATATGAAAATTACCCCGTATTAAAGCACTTATCAACAGCTTCCATTTGATACCCATATTGTACATACACATCCGAAGGTTACCCGGGTCCACGTTTTGACCTATATCTCGAGACCCTATCTACCAATAGGTATCCAAACTATACGGAAACCATCTGCAATACCTACTTAACAATGTGTGTAAGTTTGGTTTAATTCGGTGCAAAGACACGGCGGGTTCACGTTTTGGCTTATATTTCGAGACCCTAGTCATCAATAGGTATGAAAATTACCCCGTATTAAAGCAATTATCAAAAGCTTTCATTTGATATCCACATTGTAAAAACACATTCTAGGGTCCACGTTTTGGTCTCCATCTCGAGACCCTAGTCACGGAGCGGATGGAAATACTCTGAACTAAAGCATTCACCAACAGCTTCCATTTGATACCCATATTGTACATACACATCCAAAGGTTACCCGGGTCCACGTTTTGACCTATATTTCGAGACCCTATCTACCAATAGGTATTCAAACTATACGGAAATCATCTCCAACACCTACTTAACAATGTGTGTAAGTTTGGTTTAATTCGGTGCAAAGACACGGCGAGTCCACGTTTTGGCATATATTTCGAGACCCTAGTCATCAATAGGTATGAAAATTACCCTGTATTAAAGCACTTATCAACTGCTTCCATTTGATACCCATATTGTACATACACAACCAAAGGTTTCCCGGGTCCACGTCTTGACCTATATCTCGAGACCCCAGTCACGGATCGGCATGAAAAATACTCTGTAATAAAGCATTCACCAACAGCTTTCATTTGATGCCCATATTGTACATACACATCCGAAGGTTACCCGGGTCCACGTTTTGACCTATATCTCGAGACCCTATCTACCAATAGGTATTCAAACTATACGGAAATCATCTTCAACAGCTACTTAACAATGTGTGTAAGTTTGGTTTAATTCGGCGCAAAGACACGGCGGGTCCACGTTTTGGATATATTTCGATACCCTAGTTATCAATAGATATGAAAATTACCCCCTATTTAAGCACTTATCAACAGCTTTCATTTGATACCCATATTGTACAAACACATTCTAGGGTCCACGTTTTGGTCTCCATCTCGAGACCCTAGTCACGGAGCGGATGGAAATACTCTGAACTAAAGCATTCACCAACAGCTTCCATTTGATACCCATATTGTACATACACGTTCGAAGGTTACCCGGGCCCACGTTTTGACCTATATCTCGAGACCAATAGGTATTCAAACTATACGGAAATCATCTTCAATACCTACTTAACAATGTGTGTAAGTTTGGTTTAATTCGGTTCTAAGACACGGCGGGTCCACGTTTTGGCATATATTTCCAGACCCTAGTCATCTATAGGTATGAAAATTACCCCGTATTAAAGCACTTATCAACAGCTTTCATTTGATACCCATATTGTACATACACAACCAAAGGTTACCCGCGTCCACGTTTTGACCTATATCTCGAGACCCCAGTCACGGAGCGGCATGAAAAATACCCTGTACTAAAGCATTCACCAACAGCTTCAATTTGATATCCACATTGTAAAAACACATTCTAGGGTCCACATATTGGTCTCCATCTCGAGACCCTAGTCACGGAGCGAATGGAAATACTCTGAACTAAAGCATTCACCAACAGCTTCCATTTGATACCCATATTGTACATACACATCCGAAGGTTACCCGGGTCCATGTTTTGACCTATATCTCGAGACCCTATCTACCAATAGGTATTCCAACTATACGGAAATCATCTTCAATACCTCCTTAACAATGTGTGTAAGTTTGGTTTAATTCGGTTCAAAGACACGGCGAGTCCACGTTTTGGCATATATTTCGAGACCCTAGTCATCAATAGGTATGAAAATTACCCTGTATTAAAGCACTTATCAACTGCTTCCATTTGATACCCATATTGTACATACACAACCAAAGGTTTCCCGGGTCCACGTCTTGACCTATATCTCGAGACCCCAGTCACGGATCGGCATGAAAAATACTATGTAAGAAAGCATTCACCAACAGCTTTCATTTGATGCCCATATTGTACATACACATCCGAAGGTTACCCGGGTCCACGTTTTGACCTATATCTCGAGACCCTATCTACCAATAGGTATTCAAACTATACGGAAATCATCTTCAACAGCTACTTAACAATGTGTGTAAGTTTGGTTTAATTCGGCGCAAAGACACGGCGGGTCCACGTTTTGGATATATTTCGATACCCTAGTTATCAATAGATATGAAAATTACCCCTATTTAAGCACTTATCAACAGCTTTCATTTGATACCCATATTGTACAAACACATTCTAGGGTCCACGTTTTGGTCTCCATCTCGAGACCCTAGTCACGGAGCGGATGGAAATACTCTGAACTGAAGCATTCACCAACAGCTTCCATTTGATACCCATATTGTACATACACATCCGAAGGTTACCCGGGTCCACGTTTTGACCTATATTTCGAGACCCTATCTACCAATAGGTATCCAAACTATACGGAAACCATCTTCAATACCTACTTAACAATGTGTGTAAGTTTGGTTTAATTCGGCGCAAAGACACGGCGGGTCCACGTTTTGGATATATTTCGATACCCTAGTTATCAATAGATATGAAAATTACCCCCTATTTAAGCACTTATCAACAGCTTTCATTTGATACCCATATTGTACATACAGATCCGAAGGTTACTCGGGTCCACGTTTTGACCTATATCTCGAGACCCTATCTACCAATAGGTATCCAAACTATACGGAAACCATCTTCAGTACCTCCTTAACAATGTGTGTAAGTTTGGTTTAATTCGGTGCAAAGACACGGCGGGTTCACGTTTTGGCATATATTTCGAGACCCTAGTCATCAATAGGTAAGAAAATTACCCCGTATTAAAGCACTTATCAAAAGCTTTCATTTGATATCCATATTGTACAAACACATTCTAGGGTCCACGTTTTGGTCTCCCTCTCGAGACCCTAGTCACGGAGCGGATGGAAATACTCTGAACTAAAGCATTCACCAACAGCTTCCATTTGATACCCATATTGTACATACACATCCGAAGGTTACCCGGGTCCACGTTTTGACCTATATTTCGAGACCCTATCTACCAATAGGTATCCAAACTATACGGAAACCATCTTCAATACCTACTTAACAATGTGTGTAAGTTTGGTTTAATTCGGCGCAAAGACACGGCGGGTCCACGTTTTGGCATATATTTCGATACCCTAGTTATCAATAGATATGAAAATTACTCCGTATTAAAGCACTTATCAGCAGCTTTCATTTGATACCGATATTGTACATACACGTCCGAAGGTTACCCGGGTCCACGTTTTGACCTATATCTCGAGACCCCATTCACGAAGCGGCATGAAAAATATTCCGAACCAAAGCATTCACCAACAGCTTCCATTTCATACCCATATTGTACATACACATCCGAAGGTTACCCGGGTCCACGTTTTGACCTATATCTCGAGACCCTATCTACCAATAGGTATCCAAACTATACGGAAACCATCTTCAATACGTACTTAACAAAGTGTGTAAGTTTGGTTTAATTCGGCGCAAAGACACGGCGGGTCCACGTTTTGGCATATATTTCGATACCCTAGTCATCAATAGATATGAAAATTACCCCGTATTAAAGCACTTATCAACAGCTTTCATTTGATACCCATATTGTACAAACACATTCTAGGGTCCACGTTTTGGTCTCCATCTCGAGACCCTAGTCACGGAGCGGATGGAAATACTCTGAACTGAAGCATTCACCAACAGCTTCCATTTGATACCCATATTGTACATACACATCCGAAGGTTACCCGGGTCCACGTTTTGACCTATATCTCGAGACCCTATCTATCAATAGGTATCCAAACTATACGGAAACCATCTTCAATACCTACTTAACAAAGTGTGTAAGTTTGGTTTAATTCGGCGCAAAGACACGGCGGGTCCACGTTTTGGCATATATTTCGATACCCTAGTCATCAATAGGTATGAAAATTACCCCGTATTAAAGCACTTACCAACAGCTTTCATTTGATGCCCATATTGCTCAACCAAAGGTTACCCGGGTCCACGTTTTGACCTATATTTCGAGACCCTATCTACCAATAGGTATCCAAACTATACGGAAACCATCTTCAATACCTACTTAACAATGTGTGTAAGTTTGGTTTAATTCGGTTCAAAGACACGGCGGGTCCACGTTTTGGTATAATATATATTTCCAGACCCTAGTCATCAATAGGTATGAAAATTACCCCGTATTAAAGCACTTATCAACAGCTTCCATTTGATATCCACATTGGAAAAACACATTCTAGGGTCCACATATTGGTCTCCATCTCGAGACCCTAGTCACGGAGCGAATGGAAATACTCTGAACTAAAGCATTCACCAACAGCTTCCATTTGATACCCATATTGTACATACACATCCGAAGGTTACCCGGGTCCACGTTTTGACCTATATCTCGAGACCCTATCTACCAATAGGTATCCAAACTATACGGAAACCATCTTCAATACCTACTTAACAATGTGTGTAAGTTTGGTTTAATTCGACGCAAAGACACGGCGGCTCCACGTTTTGGCATATATTTCGATACCCTAGTTATCAATAGATATGAAAATTACCCCGTATTAAAGCACTTATCAACAGCTTCCATTTGATACCCATATTGTACATACACATCCGAAGGTTACCCGGGTCCACGTTTTGACCTATATCTCGAGACCCTATCTACCAATAGGTATCCAAACTATACGGAAACCATCTGCAATACCTACTTAACAATGTGTGTAAGTTTGGTTTAATTCGGTTCAAAGACACGGCGGGTCCACGTTTTGGTATATATTTCGAGACCCTAGTCATCAATAGGTATGAAAATTACCCCGTATTAAAGCAATTATCAAAAGCTTTCATTTGATATCCATATTGTACATACACATCCGAAGGTTACCCGGGTCCACGTTTTGACCTATATCTCGAGACCCTATCTACCAATAGGTATCCAAACTATACGGAAACCATCTTCAATACCTCCTAAAGTTTGGTTTAATTCGGTTTAAGGACACGGCGGGTCCACGTTTTGGCATATATTTCGATACCCTAGTTATCAATAGATATGAAAATTACCCCGTATTAAAGCACTTATCAACAGCTTTCATTTGATACCCATATTGTACATACTCAACCAAAGGTTACCCGGGTCCACGTTTTGACCTATATCTCGAGACCCCAGTAACGGAGCAGCATGAAAAATACTCTATACTAAAGCATTCACCAACAGCTTCCATTTGATACCCATATTGTACATACACATCCGAAGGTTACCCGGGTCCACGTTTTGACCTATATCTCGAGACCCTATCTACCAATAGGTATCCAAACTATACGGAAACCATCTTCAATACCTCCTTAACAATGTGTGTAAGTTTGGTTTAATTCGGTGCAAAGACACGGCGGGTTCACGTTTTGGCATATATTTCGAGACCCTAGTCATCAATAGGTAAGAAAATTACCCCGTATTAAAGCACTTATCAACAGCTTTCATTTGATATCCATATTGTACAAACACATTCTAGGGTCCACGTTTTGGTCTCCATCTCGAGACCCTAGTCACGGAGCGGATGGAAATACTCTGAACTAAAGCATTCACCAACAGCTTCCATTTGATACCCATATTGTACATACACATCCGAAGGTTACCCGGGTCCACGTTTTGACCTATATTTCGAGACCCTATCTACCAATAGGTATCCAAACTATACGGAAACCATCTTCAATACCTACTTAACAATGTGTGTAAGTTTGGTTTAATTCGGCGCAAAGACACGGCGGGTCCACGTTTTGGCATATATTTCGATACCCTAGTTATCAATAGATATGAAAATTACTCCGTATTAAAGCACTTATCAACAGCTTTCATTTGATACCCATATTGTACATACACGTCCGAAGGTTACCCGGGTCCACGTTTTGACCTATATCTCGAGACCCCATTCACGAAGCGGCATGAAAAATACTCCGAACCAAAGCATTCACCAACAGCTTCCATTTCATACCCATATTGTACATACACATCCGAAGGTTACCCGGGTCCACGTTTTGACCTATATCTCGAGACCCTATCTACCAATAGGTATCCAAACTATACGGAAACCATCTTCAATACCTACTTAACAATGTGTGTAAGTTTGGTTTAATTCGACGCAAAGACACGGCGGGTCCACGTTTTGGCATATATTTCGATACCCTAGTTATCAATAGATATGAAAATTACCCCGTATTAAAGCACTTATCAACAGCTTCCATTTGATACCCATATTGTACATACACATCCGAAGGTTACCCGGGTCCACGTTTTGACCTATATCTCGAGACCCTATCTATCAATAGGTATCCAAACTATACGGAAACCATCTTCAATACCTACTTAACAAAGTGTGTAAGTTTGGTTTAATTCGGCGCAAAGACACGGCGGGTCCACGTTTTGGCATATATTTCGATACCCTAGTCATCAATAGGTATGAAAATTACCCCGTATTAAAGCACTTACCAACAGCTTTCATTTGATGCCCATATTGTACATACTCAACCAAAGGTTACCCGGGTCCACGTTTTGACCTATATTTCGAGACCCTATCTACCAATAGGTATCCAAACTATACGGAAACCATCTTCAATACCTACTTAACAATGTGTGTAAGTTTGGTTTAATTCGGTTCAAAGACACGGCGGGTCCACGTTTTGGTATAATATATATTTCCAGACCCTAGTCATCAATAGGTATGAAAATTACCCGGGTCCACGTTTTGGCATATATTTCGAGACCCTAGTCATCAATAGGTAAGAAAATTACCCCGTATTAAAGCACTTATCAAAAGCTTTCATTTGATATCCATATTGTACAAACACATTCTAGGGTCCACGTTTTGGTCTCCCTCTCGAGACCCTCGTCACGGAGCGGATGGAAATACTCTGAACTAAAGCATTCACCAACAGCTTCCATTTGATACCCATATTGTACATACACATCCGAAGGTTACCCGGGTCCACGTTTTGACCTATATTTCGAGACCCTATCTACCAATAGGTATCCAAACTATACGGAAACCATCTTCAATACCTACTTAACAATGTGTGTAAGTTTGGTTTAATTCGGCGCAAAGACACGGCGGGTCCACGTTTTGGCATATATTTCGATACCCTAGTTATCAATAGATATGAAAATTACTCCGTATTAAAGCACTTATCAGCAGCTTTCATTTGATACCGATATTGTACATACACGTCCGAAGGTTACCCGGGTCCACGTTTTGACCTATATCTCGAGACCCCATTCACGAAGCGGCATGAAAAATATTCCGAACCAAAGCATTCACCAACAGCTTCCATTTCATACCCATATTGTACATACACATCCGAAGGTTACCCGGGTCCACGTTTTGACCTATATCTCGAGACCCTATCTACCAATAGGTATCCAAACTATACGGAAACCATCTTCAATACGTACTTAACAAAGTGTGTAAGTTTGGTTTAATTCGGCGCAAAGACACGGCGGGTCCACGTTTTGGCATATATTTCGATACCCTAGTCATCAATAGATATGAAAATTACCCCGTATTAAAGCACTTATCAACAGCTTTCATTTGATACCCATATTGTACAAACACATTCTAGGGTCCACGTTTTGGTCTCCATCTCGAGACCCTAGTCACGGAGCGGATGGAAATACTCTGAACTGAAGCATTCACCAACAGCTTCCATTTGATACCCATATTGTACATACACATCCGAAGGTTACCCGGGTCCACGTTTTGACCTATATCTCGAGACCCTATCTATCAATAGGTATCCAAACTATACGGAAACCATCTTCAATACCTACTTAACAAAGTGTGTAAGTTTGGTTTAATTCGGCGCAAAGACACGGCGGGTCCACGTTTTGGCATATATTTCGATACCCTAGTCATCAATAGGTATGAAAATTACCCCGTATTAAAGCACTTACCAACAGCTTTCATTTGATGCCCATATTGCTCAACCAAAGGTTACCCGGGTCCACGTTTTGACCTATATTTCGAGACCCTATCTACCAATAGGTATCCAAACTATACGGAAACCATCTTCAATACCTACTTAACAATGTGTGTAAGTTTGGTTTAATTCGGTTCAAAGACACGGCGGGTCCACGTTTTGGTATAATATATATTTCCAGACCCTAGTCATCAATAGGTATGAAAATTACCCCGTATTAAAGCACTTATCAACAGCTTCCATTTGATATCCACATTGGAAAAACACATTCTAGGGTCCACATATTGGTCTCCATCTCGAGACCCTAGTCACGGAGCGAATGGAAATACTCTGAACTAAAGCATTCACCAACAGCTTCCATTTGATACCCATATTGTACATACACATCCGAAGGTTACCCGGGTCCACGTTTTGACCTATATCTCGAGACCCTATCTACCAATAGGTATCCAAACTATACGGAAACCATCTTCAATACCTACTTAACAATGTGTGTAAGTTTGGTTTAATTCGACGCAAAGACACGGCGGCTCCACGTTTTGGCATATATTTCGATACCCTAGTTATCAATAGATATGAAAATTACCCCGTATTAAAGCACTTATCAACAGCTTCCATTTGATACCCATATTGTACATACACATCCGAAGGTTACCCGGGTCCACGTTTTGACCTATATCTCGAGACCCTATCTACCAATAGGTATCCAAACTATACGGAAACCATCTGCAATACCTACTTAACAATGTGTGTAAGTTTGGTTTAATTCGGTTCAAAGACACGGCGGGTCCACGTTTTGGTATATATTTCGAGACCCTAGTCATCAATAGGTATGAAAATTACCCCGTATTAAAGCAATTATCAAAAGCTTTCATTTGATATCCATATTGTACATACACATCCGAAGGTTACCCGGGTCCACGTTTTGACCTATATCTCGAGACCCTATCTACCAATAGGTATCCAAACTATACGGAAACCATCTTCAATACCTCCTAAAGTTTGGTTTAATTCGGTTTAAGGACACGGCGGGTCCACGTTTTGGCATATATTTCGATACCCTAGTTATCAATAGATATGAAAATTACCCCGTATTAAAGCACTTATCAACAGCTTTCATTTGATACCCATATTGTACATACTCAACCAAAGGTTACCCGGGTCCACGTTTTGACCTATATCTCGAGACCCCAGTAACGGAGCAGCATGAAAAATACTCTATACTAAAGCATTCACCAACAGCTTCCATTTGATACCCATATTGTACATACACATCCGAAGGTTACCCGGGTCCACGTTTTGACCTATATCTCGAGACCCTATCTACCAATAGGTATCCAAACTATACGGAAACCATCTTCAATACCTCCTTAACAATGTGTGTAAGTTTGGTTTAATTCGGTGCAAAGACACGGCGGGTTCACGTTTTGGCATATATTTCGAGACCCTAGTCATCAATAGGTAAGAAAATTACCCCGTATTAAAGCACTTATCAACAGCTTTCATTTGATATCCATATTGTACAAACACATTCTAGGGTCCACGTTTTGGTCTCCATCTCGAGACCCTAGTCACGGAGCGGATGGAAATACTCTGAACTAAAGCATTCACCAACAGCTTCCATTTGATACCCATATTGTACATACACATCCGAAGGTTACCCGGGTCCACGTTTTGACCTATATTTCGAGACCCTATCTACCAATAGGTATCCAAACTATACGGAAACCATCTTCAATACCTACTTAACAATGTGTGTAAGTTTGGTTTAATTCGGCGCAAAGACACGGCGGGTCCACGTTTTGGCATATATTTCGATACCCTAGTTATCAATAGATATGAAAATTACTCCGTATTAAAGCACTTATCAACAGCTTTCATTTGATACCCATATTGTACATACACGTCCGAAGGTTACCCGGGTCCACGTTTTGACCTATATCTCGAGACCCCATTCACGAAGCGGCATGAAAAATACTCCGAACCAAAGCATTCACCAACAGCTTCCATTTCATACCCATATTGTACATACACATCCGAAGGTTACCCGGGTCCACGTTTTGACCTATATCTCGAGACCCTATCTACCAATAGGTATCCAAACTATACGGAAACCATCTTCAATACCTACTTAACAATGTGTGTAAGTTTGGTTTAATTCGACGCAAAGACACGGCGGGTCCACGTTTTGGCATATATTTCGATACCCTAGTTATCAATAGATATGAAAATTACCCCGTATTAAAGCACTTATCAACAGCTTCCATTTGATACCCATATTGTACATACACATCCGAAGGTTACCCGGGTCCACGTTTTGACCTATATCTCGAGACCCTATCTATCAATAGGTATCCAAACTATACGGAAACCATCTTCAATACCTACTTAACAAAGTGTGTAAGTTTGGTTTAATTCGGCGCAAAGACACGGCGGGTCCACGTTTTGGCATATATTTCGATACCCTAGTCATCAATAGGTATGAAAATTACCCCGTATTAAAGCACTTACCAACAGCTTTCATTTGATGCCCATATTGTACATACTCAACCAAAGGTTACCCGGGTCCACGTTTTGACCTATATTTCGAGACCCTATCTACCAATAGGTATCCAAACTATACGGAAACCATCTTCAATACCTACTTAACAATGTGTGTAAGTTTGGTTTAATTCGGTTCAAAGACACGGCGGGTCCACGTTTTGGTATAATATATATTTCCAGACCCTAGTCATCAATAGGTATGAAAATTACCCGGGTCCACGTTTTGACCTATATCTCGAGACCCCAGTAACGGAGCGGCATGAAAAATACTCTATACTAAAGCATTCACCAACAGCTTCCATTTGATACCCATATTGTACATGCACGTCCGAAGGTTATCCGGGTCCACGTTTTGACCTATATCTCGAGACCCTATTTACCAATAGGTATCCAAACTACACGGAAACCATCTTCAATACCTCCTTAACAATGTGTGTAAGTTTGGTTTAATTCGGTTTAAAGACACGGCGGGTCCACGTTTTGGCATATATTTCGAGACCCTAGTCATCAATAGATATGAAAATTACCCCGTATTAAAGCACTTATCAACAGCTTTCATTTGATATCCATAATGTACAAACACATTCTAGGGTCCACGTTTTGGTCTCCATCTCGAGACCCTAGTCACGGAGCGGATGGAAATACTCTGAACTGAAGCATTCACCAACAGCTTCCATTTGATACCCATATTGTACATACACATCCGAAGGTTACCCGGGTCCACGTTTTGAACTATATCTCGAGACCCTATCTACCAATAGGTATCCAAACTGTACGGAAACCATCTTCAATACCTCCTTAACAATGTGTGTAAGTTTGGTTTAATTCGGTGCAAAGACACGGCGGGTCCACGTTTTGGCATATATTTCCAGACCCTAGTCATCTATAGGTATGAAAATTACCCCGTATTAAAGCACTTATCAACAGCTTTCATTTGATACCCATATTGTACATACACAACCAAAGGTTACCCGCGTCCACGTTTTGACCTATATCTCGAGACCCCAGTCACGGAGCGGCATGAAAAATACTCTGTACTAAAGCATTCACCAACAGCTTCAATTTGATATCCATATTGTACAAGCTCATTCTAGGGTCCACGTTTTGGTCTCTACCTCGAGACCCTAGTCACAGAGCGGCATGAAAAATACTCTGAACTAAAGCATTCACCAACAGCTTCCATTTGATATCCATATTGTACATACACGTCCGAAGGTTACCCGGGTCCACGTTTTGACCTATATCTCGAGCCCTATTTCCAAAATCAAATATAATCCATGTTACTCGTGGATAATATAGCTTTCGAATGGTGAAAGAATTTTTAAAATCGGCCCAGTAGTTTTTGAGCCTGTTCATTACAACCAAACAAACAAGCAAAGTTTTCCTCTTTATAATATTAGTATAGATAAACTGAAAATCAGGAAAAAAGGAGATTGTTTTTAAATTTCAAACCAACGCATATGAATAACTAAGAAACAATCGTCTTTTTTCCTGATCATCCATGAATTTTTCGTTTCAATTTATATGTTTTATTAAGCATTGGAGCTTTTTTACCCAGTATCCATTAATATTTTTCAAAAAAAAAACGAAAAAAATTTTTTTTTCCACGAACACGTAATTTCATTCGGATTTCACATTAAATTCTCAAATTTCGTAAGAAATTATTCACTGTTCCAAAATCCACTCCAAAAAAATTCACAAACAATTTTTACATGTTGCACTTACGTTTTTTCCTTATGGCATCCAAATCAGAAAGAAATATTGACACATTGTAATTCACACTGTCAATTTGACAGTTCAGTTCCGCCCCAAGCGTTAAAAAAGTAAGCGACATTATGGCTGGTTCAAAAGAACGCTGTACCCGTTGCCAGTGCTCCGAATTGCAACCAAACTTTACGAAACCCATTTTCAATACTTACTTAACAATGTTCGTAAGTTTGGTTTAATTCGGTGCAAAGACACGGCGGGTCCACGTTTTGGCATATATTTCGAGACCCTACTCATCAATAGGTATGAAAATTACCCCGTATTAAAGCACTTATCAACAGCTTCCATTTGATATCCACATTGGAAAAACACATTCTAGGGTCCCCATATTGGTCTCCATCTCGAGACCCTAGTCACGGAGCGAATGGAAATACTCTGAACTAAAGCATTCACCAACAGCTTCCATTTGATACCCATATTGTACATACACATCCGAAGGTTACCCGGGTCCACGTTTTGACCTATATCTCGAGACCCTATCTACCAATAGGTATCCAAACTATACGGAAACCATCTTCAATACCTACTTAACAATGTGTGTAAGTTTGGTTTAATTCGACGCAAAGACACGGCGGCTCCACGTTTTGGCATATATTTCGATACCCTAGTTATCAATAGATATGAAAATTACCCCGTATTAAAGCACTTATCAACAGCTTCCATTTGATACCCATATTGTACATACACATCCGAAGGTTACCCGGGTCCACGTTTTGACCTATATCTCGAGACCCTATCTACCAATAGGTATCCAAACTATACGGAAACCATCTGCAATACCTACTTAACAATGTGTGTAAGTTTGGTTTAATTCGGTTCAAAGACACGGCGGGTCCACGTTTTGGTATATATTTCGAGACCCTAGTCATCAATAGGTATGAAAATTACCCCGTATTAAAGCAATTATCAAAAGCTTTCATTTGATATCCATATTGTACAAACACATTCTAGGGTCCACGTTTTGGTCTCCATCTCGAGACCCTAGTCACGGAGCGGATGGAAATACTCTGAACTAAAGCATTCACCAACAGCTTCCATTTGATACCCATATTGTACATACACATCCGAAGGTTACCCGGGTCCACGTTTTGACCTATATTTCGAGACCCTATCTACCAATAGGTATTCAAACTATACGGAAATCATCTTCAACACCTACTTAACAATGTGTGTAAGTTTGGTTTAATTCGGTGCAAAGACACGGCGGGTTCACGTTTTGGCTTATATTTCGAGACCCTAGTCATCAATAGGTATGAAAATTACCCCGTATTAAAGCAATTATCAAAAGCTTTCATTTGATATCCACATTGTAAAAACACATTCTAGGGTCCACGTTTTGGTCTCCATCTCGAGACCCTAGTCACGGAGCGGATGGAAATACTCTGAACTAAAGCATTCACCAACAGCTTCCATTTGATACCCATATTGTACATACACATCCAAAGGTTACCCGGGTCCACGTTTTGACCTATATTTCGAGACCCTATCTACCAATAGGTATTCAAACTATACGGAAATCATCTCCAACACCTACTTAACAATGTGTGTAAGTTTGGTTTAATTCGGTGCAAAGACACGGCGAGTCCACGTTTTGGCATATATTTCGAGACCCTAGTCATCAATAGGTATGAAAATTACCCTGTATTAAAGCACTTATCAACTGCTTCCATTTGATACCCATATTGTACATACACAACCAAAGGTTTCCCGGGTCCACGTCTTGACCTATATCTCGAGACCCCAGTCACGGATCGGCATGAAAAATACTCTGTAATAAAGCATTCACCAACAGCTTTCATTTGATGCCCATATTGTACATACACATCCGAAGGTTACCCGGGTCCACGTTTTGACCTATATCTCGAGACCCTATCTACCAATAGGTATTCAAACTATACGGAAATCATCTTCAACAGCTACTTAACAATGTGTGTAAGTTTGGTTTAATTCGGCGCAAAGACACGGCGGGTCCACGTTTTGGATATATTTCGATACCCTAGTTATCAATAGATATGAAAATTACCCCCTATTTAAGCACTTATCAACAGCTTTCATTTGATACCCATATTGTACAAACACATTCTAGGGTCCACGTTTTGGTCTCCATCTCGAGACCCTAGTCACGGAGCGGATGGAAATACTCTGAACTAAAGCATTCACCAACAGCTTCCATTTGATACCCATATTGTACATACACGTTCGAAGGTTACCCGGGCCCACGTTTTGACCTATATCTCGAGACCAATAGGTATTCAAACTATACGGAAATCATCTTCAATACCTACTTAACAATGTGTGTAAGTTTGGTTTAATTCGGTTCTAAGACACGGCGGGTCCACGTTTTGGCATATATTTCCAGACCCTAGTCATCTATAGGTATGAAAATTACCCCGTATTAAAGCACTTATCAACAGCTTTCATTTGATACCCATATTGTACATACACAACCAAAGGTTACCCGCGTCCACGTTTTGACCTATATCTCGAGACCCCAGTCACGGAGCGGCATGAAAAATACCCTGTACTAAAGCATTCACCAACAGCTTCAATTTGATATCCACATTGTAAAAACACATTCTAGGGTCCACATATTGGTCTCCATCTCGAGACCCTAGTCACGGAGCGAATGGAAATACTCTGAACTAAAGCATTCACCAACAGCTTCCATTTGATACCCATATTGTACATACACATCCGAAGGTTACCCGGGTCCATGTTTTGACCTATATCTCGAGACCCTATCTACCAATAGGTATTCCAACTATACGGAAATCATCTTCAATACCTCCTTAACAATGTGTGTAAGTTTGGTTTAATTCGGTGCAAAGACACGGCGGGTCCACGTTTTGGCATATATTTCCAGACCCTAGTCATCTATAGGTATGAAAATTACCCCGTATTAAAGCACTTATCAACAGCTTTCATTTGATACCCATATTGTACATACACAACCAAAGGTTACCCGCGTCCACGTTTTGACCTATATCTCGAGACCCCAGTCACGGAGCGGCATGAAAAATACTCTGTACTAAAGCATTCACCAACAGCTTCAATTTGATATCCATATTGTACAAGCTCATTCTAGGGTCCACGTTTTGGTCTCTACCTCGAGACCCTAGTCACAGAGCGGCATGAAAAATACTCTGAACTAAAGCATTCACCAACAGCTTCCATTTGATATCCATATTGTACATACACGTCCGAAGGTTACCCGGGTCCACGTTTTGACCTATATCTCGAGCCCTATTTCCAAAATCAAATATAATCCATGTTACTCGTGGATAATATAGCTTTCGAATGGTGAAAGAATTTTTAAAATCGGCCCAGTAGTTTTTGAGCCTGTTCATTACAACCAAACAAACAAGCAAAGTTTTCCTCTTTATAATATTAGTATAGATAAACTGAAAATCAGGAAAAAAGGAGATTGTTTTTAAATTTCAAACCAACGCATATGAATAACTAAGAAACAATCGTCTTTTTTCCTGATCATCCATGAATTTTTCGTTTCAATTTATATGTTTTATTAAGCATTGGAGCTTTTTTACCCAGTATCCATTAATATTTTTCAAAAAAAAAACGAAAAAAATTTTTTTTTCCACGAACACGTAATTTCATTCGGATTTCACATTAAATTCTCAAATTTCGTAAGAAATTATTCACTGTTCCAAAATCCACTCCAAAAAAATTCACAAACAATTTTTACATGTTGCACTTACGTTTTTTCCTTATGGCATCCAAATCAGAAAGAAATATTGACACATTGTAATTCACACTGTCAATTTGACAGTTCAGTTCCGCCCCAAGCGTTAAAAAAGTAAGCGACATTATGGCTGGTTCAAAAGAACGCTGTACCCGTTGCCAGTGCTCCGAATTGCAACCAAACTTTACGAAACCCATTTTCAATACTTACTTAACAATGTTCGTAAGTTTGGTTTAATTCGGTGCAAAGACACGGCGGGTCCACGTTTTGGCATATATTTCGAGACCCTACTCATCAATAGGTATGAAAATTACCCCGTATTAAAGCACTTATCAACAGCTTCCATTTGATATCCACATTGGAAAAACACATTCTAGGGTCCACATATTGGTCTCCATCTCGAGACCCTAGTCACGGAGCGAATGGAAATACTCTGAACTAAAGCATTCACCAACAGCTTCCATTTGATACCCATATTGTACATACACATCCGAAGGTTACCCGGGTCCACGTTTTGACCTATATCTCGAGACCCTATCTACCAATAGGTATCCAAACTATACGGAAACCATCTTCAATACCTACTTAACAATGTGTGTAAGTTTGGTTTAATTCGACGCAAAGACACGGCGGCTCCACGTTTTGGCATATATTTCGATACCCTAGTTATCAATAGATATGAAAATTACCCCGTATTAAAGCACTTATCAACAGCTTCCATTTGATACCCATATTGTACATACACATCCGAAGGTTACCCGGGTCCACGTTTTGACCTATATCTCGAGACCCTATCTACCAATAGGTATCCAAACTATACGGAAACCATCTGCAATACCTACTTAACAATGTGTGTAAGTTTGGTTTAATTCGGTTCAAAGACACGGCGGGTCCACGTTTTGGTATATATTTCGAGACCCTAGTCATCAATAGGTATGAAAATTACCCCGTATTAAAGCAATTATCAAAAGCTTTCATTTGATATCCATATTGTACAAACACATTCTAGGGTCCACGTTTTGGTCTCCATCTCGAGACCCTAGTCACGGAGCGGATGGAAATACTCTGAACTAAAGCATTCACCAACAGCTTCCATTTGATACCCATATTGTACATACACATCCGAAGGTTACCCGGGTCCACGTTTTGACCTATATTTCGAGACCCTATCTACCAATAGGTATTCAAACTATACGGAAATCATCTTCAACACCTACTTAACAATGTGTGTAAGTTTGGTTTAATTCGGTGCAAAGACACGGCGGGTTCACGTTTTGGCTTATATTTCGAGACCCTAGTCATCAATAGGTATGAAAATTACCCCGTATTAAAGCAATTATCAAAAGCTTTCATTTGATATCCACATTGTAAAAACACATTCTAGGGTCCACGTTTTGGTCTCCATCTCGAGACCCTAGTCACGGAGCGGATGGAAATACTCTGAACTAAAGCATTCACCAACAGCTTCCATTTGATACCCATATTGTACATACACATCCAAAGGTTACCCGGGTCCACGTTTTGACCTATATTTCGAGACCCTATCTACCAATAGGTATTCAAACTATACGGAAATCATCTCCAACACCTACTTAACAATGTGTGTAAGTTTGGTTTAATTCGGTGCAAAGACACGGCGAGTCCACGTTTTGGCATATATTTCGAGACCCTAGTCATCAATAGGTATGAAAATTACCCTGTATTAAAGCACTTATCAACTGCTTCCATTTGATACCCATATTGTACATACACAACCAAAGGTTTCCCGGGTCCACGTCTTGACCTATATCTCGAGACCCCAGTCACGGATCGGCATGAAAAATACTCTGTAATAAAGCATTCACCAACAGCTTTCATTTGATGCCCATATTGTACATACACATCCGAAGGTTACCCGGGTCCACGTTTTGACCTATATCTCGAGACCCTATCTACCAATAGGTATTCAAACTATACGGAAATCATCTTCAACAGCTACTTAACAATGTGTGTAAGTTTGGTTTAATTCGGCGCAAAGACACGGCGGGTCCACGTTTTGGATATATTTCGATACCCTAGTTATCAATAGATATGAAAATTACCCCCTATTTAAGCACTTATCAACAGCTTTCATTTGATACCCATATTGTACAAACACATTCTAGGGTCCACGTTTTGGTCTCCATCTCGAGACCCTAGTCACGGAGCGGATGGAAATACTCTGAACTAAAGCATTCACCAACAGCTTCCATTTGATACCCATATTGTACATACACGTTCGAAGGTTACCCGGGCCCACGTTTTGACCTATATCTCGAGACCAATAGGTATTCAAACTATACGGAAATCATCTTCAATACCTACTTAACAATGTGTGTAAGTTTGGTTTAATTCGGTTCTAAGACACGGCGGGTCCACGTTTTGGCATATATTTCCAGACCCTAGTCATCTATAGGTATGAAAATTACCCCGTATTAAAGCACTTATCAACAGCTTTCATTTGATACCCATATTGTACATACACAACCAAAGGTTACCCGCGTCCACGTTTTGACCTATATCTCGAGACCCCAGTCACGGAGCGGCATGAAAAATACCCTGTACTAAAGCATTCACCAACAGCTTCAATTTGATATCCACATTGTAAAAACACATTCTAGGGTCCACATATTGGTCTCCATCTCGAGACCCTAGTCACGGAGCGAATGGAAATACTCTGAACTAAAGCATTCACCAACAGCTTCCATTTGATACCCATATTGTACATACACATCCGAAGGTTACCCGGGTCCATGTTTTGACCTATATCTCGAGACCCTATCTACCAATAGGTATTCCAACTATACGGAAATCATCTTCAATACCTCCTTAACAATGTGTGTAAGTTTGGTTTAATTCGGTTCAAAGACACGGCGAGTCCACGTTTTGGCATATATTTCGAGACCCTAGTCATCAATAGGTATGAAAATTACCCTGTATTAAAGCACTTATCAACTGCTTCCATTTGATACCCATATTGTACATACACAACCAAAGGTTTCCCGGGTCCACGTCTTGACCTATATCTCGAGACCCCAGTCACGGATCGGCATGAAAAATACTATGTAAGAAAGCATTCACCAACAGCTTTCATTTGATGCCCATATTGTACATACACATCCGAAGGTTACCCGGGTCCACGTTTTGACCTATATCTCGAGACCCTATCTACCAATAGGTATTCAAACTATACGGAAATCATCTTCAACAGCTACTTAACAATGTGTGTAAGTTTGGTTTAATTCGGCGCAAAGACACGGCGGGTCCACGTTTTGGATATATTTCGATACCCTAGTTATCAATAGATATGAAAATTACCCCTATTTAAGCACTTATCAACAGCTTTCATTTGATACCCATATTGTACAAACACATTCTAGGGTCCACGTTTTGGTCTCCATCTCGAGACCCTAGTCACGGAGCGGATGGAAATACTCTGAACTGAAGCATTCACCAACAGCTTCCATTTGATACCCATATTGTACATACACATCCGAAGGTTACCCGGGTCCACGTTTTGACCTATATTTCGAGACCCTATCTACCAATAGGTATCCAAACTATACGGAAACCATCTTCAATACCTACTTAACAATGTGTGTAAGTTTGGTTTAATTCGGCGCAAAGACACGGCGGGTCCACGTTTTGGATATATTTCGATACCCTAGTTATCAATAGATATGAAAATTACCCCCTATTTAAGCACTTATCAACAGCTTTCATTTGATACCCATATTGTACATACAGATCCGAAGGTTACTCGGGTCCACGTTTTGACCTATATCTCGAGACCCTATCTACCAATAGGTATCCAAACTATACGGAAACCATCTTCAGTACCTCCTTAACAATGTGTGTAAGTTTGGTTTAATTCGGTGCAAAGACACGGCGGGTTCACGTTTTGGCATATATTTCGAGACCCTAGTCATCAATAGGTAAGAAAATTACCCCGTATTAAAGCACTTATCAAAAGCTTTCATTTGATATCCATATTGTACAAACACATTCTAGGGTCCACGTTTTGGTCTCCCTCTCGAGACCCTAGTCACGGAGCGGATGGAAATACTCTGAACTAAAGCATTCACCAACAGCTTCCATTTGATACCCATATTGTACATACACATCCGAAGGTTACCCGGGTCCACGTTTTGACCTATATTTCGAGACCCTATCTACCAATAGGTATCCAAACTATACGGAAACCATCTTCAATACCTACTTAACAATGTGTGTAAGTTTGGTTTAATTCGGCGCAAAGACACGGCGGGTCCACGTTTTGGCATATATTTCGATACCCTAGTTATCAATAGATATGAAAATTACTCCGTATTAAAGCACTTATCAGCAGCTTTCATTTGATACCGATATTGTACATACACGTCCGAAGGTTACCCGGGTCCACGTTTTGACCTATATCTCGAGACCCCATTCACGAAGCGGCATGAAAAATATTCCGAACCAAAGCATTCACCAACAGCTTCCATTTCATACCCATATTGTACATACACATCCGAAGGTTACCCGGGTCCACGTTTTGACCTATATCTCGAGACCCTATCTACCAATAGGTATCCAAACTATACGGAAACCATCTTCAATACGTACTTAACAAAGTGTGTAAGTTTGGTTTAATTCGGCGCAAAGACACGGCGGGTCCACGTTTTGGCATATATTTCGATACCCTAGTCATCAATAGATATGAAAATTACCCCGTATTAAAGCACTTATCAACAGCTTTCATTTGATACCCATATTGTACAAACACATTCTAGGGTCCACGTTTTGGTCTCCATCTCGAGACCCTAGTCACGGAGCGGATGGAAATACTCTGAACTGAAGCATTCACCAACAGCTTCCATTTGATACCCATATTGTACATACACATCCGAAGGTTACCCGGGTCCACGTTTTGACCTATATCTCGAGACCCTATCTATCAATAGGTATCCAAACTATACGGAAACCATCTTCAATACCTACTTAACAAAGTGTGTAAGTTTGGTTTAATTCGGCGCAAAGACACGGCGGGTCCACGTTTTGGCATATATTTCGATACCCTAGTCATCAATAGATATGAAAATTACCCCGTATTAAAGCACTTATCAACAGCTTCCATTTGATACCCATATTGTACATACACATCCGAAGGTTACCCGGGTCCACGTTTTGACCTATATCTCGAGACCCTATCTACCAATAGGTATCCAAACTATACGGAAACCATCTCCAATACCTACTTAACAATGTGTGTAAGTTTGGTTTAATTCGGTTCAAAGACACGGCGGGTCCACGTTTTGGCATATATTTCCAGACCCTAGTCATCAATAGGTATGAAAATTACCCCGTATTAAAGCACTTACCAACAGCTTTCATTTGATACCCATATTGTACATGCTCAACCAAAGGTTACCCGGGTCCACGTTTTGACCTATATCTCGAGACCCCAGTAACGGAGCGGCATGAAAAATACTCTATACTAAAGCATTCACCAACAGCTTCCATTTGATACCCATATTGTACATACACGTCCGAAGGTTACCCGGGTCCACGTTTTGACCTATATCTCGAGACCCTATCTACCAATAGGTATCCAAACTACACGGAAACCATCTTCAATACCTCCTTAACAATGTGTGTAAGTTTGGTTTAATTCGGTTTAAAGACACGGCGGGTCCACGTTTTGGCATATATTTCGAGACCCTAGTCATCAATAGATATGAGAATTACCCCGTATTAAAGCACTTATCAACAGCTTTCATTTGATATCCATATTGTACAAACACATTCTAGGGTCCACGTTTTGGTCTCCATCTCGAGACCCTAGTCACGGAGCGGATGGAAATACTCTGAACTAAAGCATTCACCAACAGCTTCCATTTGATACCCATATTGTACATACACATCCGAAGGTTACCCGGGTCCACGTTTTGAACTATATCTCGAGACCCTATCCACCAATAGGTATCCAAACTGTACGGAAACCATCTTCAATACCTCCTTAACAATGTGTGTAAGTTTGGTTTAATTCGGTGCAAAGACACGGCGGGTCCACGTTTTGGCATATATTTCCAGACCCTAGTCATCTATAGGTATGAAAATTACCCCGTATTAAAGCACTTATCAACAGCTTTCATTTGATACCCATATTGTACATACACAACCAAAGGTTACCCGCGTCCACGTTTTGACCTATATCTCGAGACCCCAGTCACGGAGCGGCATGAAAAATACTCTGTACTAAAGCATTCACCAACAGCTTCAATTTGATATCCATGTTGTACAAGCTCATTCTACGGTCCACGTTTTGGTCTCTACCTCGAGACCCTAGTCACAGAGCGGCATGAAAAATACTCTGAACTAAAGCATTCACCCACAGCTTCCATTTGATATCCATATTGTACATACACGTCCGAAGGTTACCCGGGTCCATGTTTTGACCTATATCTCGAGCCCTATTTCCAAAATAAAATATAATCCATGTTACTCGTGGATAATGTAGCTTTCGAATGGTGAAAGAATTTTTAAAATCGGTCCAGTAGTTTTTGAGCCTGTTCATTACAACCAAACAAACAAACAAAGTTTTCCTCTTTATAATATTAGTATAGATAAACTGAAAATCAGGAAAAAAGGAGATTGTTTTTAAATTTCAAACCAACGCATATGAATAACTAAGAAACAATCGTCTTTTTTCCTGATCATCCATGAATTTTTCGTTTCAATTTATATGTTTTATTAAGCATTGGAGCTTTTTTACCCAGTATCCATTAATATTTTTCAAAAAAAAAACGAAAAAAATTTTTTTTTCCACGAACACGTAATTTCATTCGGATTTCACATTAAATTCTCAAATTTCGTAAGAAATTATTCACTGTTCCAAAATCCACTCCAAAAAAATTCACAAACAATTTTTACATGTTGCACTTACGTTTTTTCCTTATGGCATCCAAATCAGAAAGAAATATTGACACATTGTAATTCACACTGTCAATTTGACAGTTCAGTTCCGCCCCAAGCGTTAAAAAAGTAAGCGACATTATGGCTGGTTCAAAAGAACGCTGTACCCGTTGCCAGTGCTCCGAATTGCAACCAAACTTTACGAAACCCATTTTCAATACTTACTTAACAATGTTCGTAAGTTTGGTTTAATTCGGTGCAAAGACACGGCGGGTCCACGTTTTGGCATATATTTCGAGACCCTAGTCATCAATAGGTATGAAAATTACCCCGTATTAAAGCACATATCAACAGCTTCCATTTGATATCCACATTGGAAAAACACATTCTAGGGTCCACATATTGGTCTCCATCTCGAGACCCTAGTCACGGAGCGGATGGAAATACTCTGAACTAAAGCATTCACCCACAGCTTCCATTTGATATCCATATTGTACATACACGTCCGAAGGTTACCCGGGTCCACGTTTTGACCTATATCTCGAGACCCTATCTACCAATAGGTATCCAAACTATACGGAAACCATCTTCAATACCTACTTAACAATGTGTGTAAGTTTGGTTTAATTCGACGCAAAGACACGGCGGGTGCACGTTTTGGCATATATTTCGATACCCTAGTTATCAATAGATATTAAAATTACCCCGTATTAAAGCACTTATCAACAGCTTCCATTTGATACCCATATTGTACATACACATCCGAAGGTTACCCGGGTCCACGTTTTGACCTATATCTCGAGACCCTATCTACCAATAGGTATCCAAACTATACGGAAACCATCTTCAATACCTACTTAACAACGTGTGTAAGTTTGGTTTAATTCGGTTCAAAGACACGGCGGGTCCACGTTTTGGTATATATTTCGAGACCCTAGTCATCAATAGGTATGAAAATTATCCCGTATTAAAGCAATTATCAAAAGCTTTCATTTGATATCCATATTGTACAAACACATTCTAGGGTCCACGTTTTGGTCTCCATCCCGAGACCCTAGTCACGGAGCGGATGGAAATACTCTGAACTAAAGCATTCACCAACAGCTTCCATTTGATACCCATATTGTACATACACATCCGAAGGTTACCCGGGTCCACGTTTTGACCTATATTTCGAGACCCTATCTACCAATAGGTATTCAAACTATACGGAAATCATCTCCAACACCTACTTAACAATGTGTGTAAGTTTGGTTTAATTCGGTTCAAAGACACGGCGGGTCCACGTTTTGGCCTATATTTCGAGACCCTAGTCATCAATAGGTATGAAAATTACCCCGTATTAAAGCAATTATCAAAAGCTTTCATTTGATATCCACATTGTAAAAACACATTCTAGGGTCCACATATTGGTCTCCATCTCGAGACCCTAGTCACGGAGCGAATGGAAATACTCTGAACTAAAGCATTCACCAACAGCTTCCATTTGATACCCATATTGTACATACACGTTCGAAGGTTACCCGGGCCCACGTTTTGACCTATATCTCGAGACCAATAGGTATTCGCACTATACGGAAATCATCTTCAATACCTACTTAAAATGTGTGTAAGTTTGGTTTAATTCGGTTCTAAGACACGGCGGGTCCACGTTTTGGCATATATTTCCAGACCCTAGTCATCTATAGG
Source organism: Anastrepha ludens (assembly GCF_028408465.1). Lineage (NCBI taxonomy): Eukaryota > Metazoa > Arthropoda > Insecta > Diptera > Tephritidae > Anastrepha > Anastrepha ludens. The sequence continues at coordinate 671,496 of NC_071504.1, forward strand.
TATGAAAATTACCCCGTATTAAAGCACTTATCAACAGCTTTCATTTGATACCCATATTGTACATGCACAACCAAAGGTTACCCGCGTCCACGTTTTGACCTATATCTCGAGACCCCAGTCACGGAGCGGCATGAAAATACCCTGTACTAAAGCATTCACCAACAGCTTCAATTTGATATCCATATTGTACAAACACATTCTAGGGTCCACGTTTTGGTCTCTACCTCGAGACCCTAGTCACAGAGCGGCATGAAAAATACTCTGAACTAAAGCATTCACCAACAGCTTCCATTTGATATCCATATTGTACATACACGTCCGTTACCCGGGTCCACGTTTTGACCTATATCTCGAGCCCTATTTCCAAAATAAAATATAATCCATGTTACTCGTGGATAATGTAGCTTTCGAATGGTGAAAGAATTTTTAAAATCGGTCCAGTAGTTTTTGAGCCTGTTCATTACAACCAAACAAACAAACAAAGTTTTCCTCTTTATAATATTAGTATAGATAAACTGAAAATCAAGAAAAAGAGATTGTTTTTAAATTTCAAACCAACGCATATGAATAACTAAGAAACAATCGTCTTTTTTCCTGATCATCGATGAATTTTTCGTTTCAATTTATATGTTTTATTAAGCATTGGAGCTTTTTTACCCAGTATCCATTAATATTTTTCAAAAAAAAAACGAAAAAATTTTTTTTTTCCACGAACACGTAATTTCATTCGGATTTCACATTAAATTCTCAAATTTCGTAAGAAATTATTCACTGTTCCAAAATCCACTCCAAAAAAATTCACAAACAATTTTTACATGTTGCACTTACGTTTTTTCCTTATGGCATCCAAATCAGAAAGAAATATTGACACATTGTAATTCACACTGTCAATTTGACAGTTCAGTTCCGCCCCAAGCGTTAAAAAAGTAAGCGACATTATGGCTGGTTCAAAAGAACGCTGTACCCGTTGCCAGTGCTCCGAATTGCAACCAAACTTTACGAAACCCATTTTCAATACTTACTTAACAATGTGCGTAAGTTTGGTTTAATTCGGTGCAAAGACACGGCGGGTCCACGTTTTGGCATATATTTCGAGACCCTAGTCATCAATAGGTATGAAAATTACCCAGTATTAAAGCACTTATCAACAGCTTTCATTTGATATCCACATTGGAAAAACACATTCTAGGGTCCACATATTGGTCTCCATCTCGAGACCCTAGTCACGGAGCGAATGGAAATACTCTGAACTAAAGCATTCACCAACAGCTTCCATTTGATACCCATATTGTACATACACATCCGAAGGTTACCCGGGTCCACGTTTTGACCTATATCTCGAGACCCTATCTACCAATAGGTATTCCAACTATACGGAAATCATCGTCAATACCTCCTTAACAACGTGTGTAAGTTTGGTTTAATTCGGTTCAAAGACACGGCGAGTCCACGTTTTGGCATATATTTCGAGACCCTAGTCATCAATAGGTATGAAAATTACCCTGTATTAAAGCACTTATCAACTGCTTCCATTTGATACCCATATTGTACATACACAACCAAAGGTTTCCCGGGTCCACGTTTTGACCTATATCTCGAGACCCTATCTACCAATAGGTATTCAAACTATACGGAAATCATCTTCAACAGCTACTTAACAATGTGTGTAAGTTTGGTTTAATTCGGTGCAAAGACACGGCGGGTCCACGTTTTGGCATATATTTCGAGACCCTAGTCATCAATAGGTATGAAAATTACCCCGTATTAAAGCAATTATCAAAAGCTTTCATTTGATATCCATATTGTACAAACACATTCTAGGGTCCACGTTTTGGTCTCCATCTCGAGACCCTAGTCACGGAGCGGATGGAAATACTCTGAACTAAAGCATTCACCAACAGCTTCCATTTGATACCCATATTGTACATACACATCCGAAGGTTACCCGGGTCCACGTTTTGACCTATATTTCGAGACCCTATCTACCAATAGGTATCCAAACTATACGGAAACCATCTTCAATACCTACTTAACAATGTGTGTAAGTTTGGTTTAATTCGGCGCAAAGACACGGCGGGTCCACGTTTTGGATATATTTCGATACCCTAGTTATCAATAGATATGAAAATTACCCCCTATTTAAGCACTTATCAACAGCTTTCATTTGATACCCATATTGTACATACACATCCGAAGGTTACCCGGGTCCACGTTTTGACCTATATCTCGAGACCCTATCTACCAATAGGTATCCAAACTATACGGAAACCATCTTCAGTACCTCCTTAACAATGTGTGTAAGTTTGGTTTAATTCGGTGCAAAGACACGGCGGGTTCACGTTTTGGCATATATTTCGAGACCCTAGTCATCAATAGGTAAGAAAATTACCCCGTATTAAAGCACTTATCAACAGCTTTCATTTGATATCCATATTGTACAAACACATTCTAGGGTCCACGTTTTGGTCTCCATCTCGAGACCCTAGTCACGGAGCGGATGGAAATACTCTGAACTAAAGCATTCACCAACAGCTTCCATTTGATACCCATATTGTACATACACATCCGAAGGTTACCCGGGTCCACGTTTTGACCTATATTTCGAGACCCTATCTACCAATAGGTATCCAAACTATACGGAAACCATCTTCAATACCTACTTAACAATGTGTGTAAGTTTGGTTTAATTCGGCGCAAAGACACGGCGGGTCCACGTTTTGGCATATATTTCGATACCCTAGTTATCAATAGATATGAAAATTACTCCGTATTAAAGCACTTATCAGCAGCTTTCATTTGATACCCATATTGTACATACACGTCCGAAGGTTACCCGGGTCCACGTTTTGACCTATATCTCGAGACCCCATTTACGAAGCGGCATGAAAAATACTCCGAACCAAAGCATTCACCAACAGCTTCCATTTCATACCCATATTGTACATACACATCCGAAGGTTACCCGGGTCCACGTTTTGACCTATATCTCGAGACCCTATCTACCAATAGGTATCCAAACTATACGGAAACCATCTTCAATACCTACTTAACAATGTGTGTAAGTTTGGTTTAATTCGACGCAAAGACACGGCGGGTCCACGTTTTGGCATATATTTCGATACCCTAGTCATCAATAGATATAAAAATTACCCCGTATTAAAGCACTTATCAACAGCTTCCATTTGATACCCATATTGTGCATACACATCCGAAGGTTACCCGGGTCCACGTTTTGACCTATATCTCGAGACCCCATTCACGAAGCGGCATGAAAAATACTCCGAACCAAAGCATTCACCAACAGCTTCCATTTCATACCCATATTGTACATACACATCCGAAGGTTACCCGGGTCCACGTTTTGACCTATATCTCGAGACCCTATCTACCAATAGGTATCCAAGCTATACGGAAACCATCTTCAGTACCTCCTTAACAATGTGTGTAAGTTTGGTTTAATTCGGTTCAAAGACACGGCGGGGCCACGTTTTGGCATATATTTCGAGACCCTAGTCATCAATAGGTATGGAAATTACCCAGTATTAAAGCACTTATCAACAGCTTTCATTTGATATCCATATTGTACAAACACATTCTAGGGTCCACGTGTTGGTCTCCATCTCGAGACCCCAGTCACGGAGCGGATGGAAATACTCTGAACTAAAGCATTCACCAACAGCTTCCATTTGATACCCATATTGTACATACACATCCGAAGGTTACCCGGGTCCACGTTTTGACCTATATCTCGAGACCCTATCTACCAATAGGTATCCAAACTATACGGAAACCATCTTCAATACCTCCTAAAGTGTGGTTTAATTCGGTTTAAGGACACGGCGGGTCCACGTTTTGGCATATATTTCGATACCCTAGTTATCAATAGATATGAAAATTACCCCGTATTAAAGCACTTATCAACAGCTTCCATTTGATACCCATATTGTACATACACATCCGAAGGTTACCCGGGTCCACGTTTTGACCTATATCTCGAGACCCTATCTATCAATAGGTATCCAAACTATACGGAAACCATCTTCAATACCTACTTAACAAAGTGTGTAAGTTTGGTTTAATTCGGCGCAAAGACACGGCGGGTCCACGTTTTGGCATATATTTCGATACCCTAGTCATCAATAGATATGAAAATTACCCCGTATTAAAGCACTTATCAACAGCTTCCATTTGATACCCATATTGTGCATACACATCCGAAGGTTACCCGGGTCCACGTTTTGACCTATATCTCGAGACCCTATCTACCAATAGGTATCCAAACTATACGGAAATCATCTTCAATACCTACTTAACAATGTGTGTAAGTTTGGTTTAATTCGGTTCAAAGACACGGCGGGTCCACGGTTTGGTATATATTTCCAGACCCTAGTCATCAATAGGTATGAAAATTACCCCGTATTAAAGCACTTACCAACAGCTTTCATTTGATACCCATATTGTACATGCTCAACCAAAGGTTACCCGGGTCCACGTTTTGACCTATATCTCGAGACCCCAGTAACGGAGCGGCATGAAAAATACTCTATACTAAAGCATTCACCAACTGCTTCCATTTGATGCCCATATTGTACATACACGTCCGAAGGTTACCCGGGTCCACGTTTTGACCTATATCTCGAGACCCTATCTACCAATAGGTATCCAAACTACACGGAAACCATCTTCAATAGCTACTTAACAATGTGTGTAAGTTTGGTTTAATTCGGTGCAAAGACACGGCGGGTCCACGTTTTGGCATATATTTCGAGGCCCTAGTCATCAATAGATATGAGAATTACCCCGTATTAAAGCACTTATCAACAGCTTTTATTTGATATCCATATTGTACAAACACATTCTAGGGTCCACGTTTTGGTCTCCATCTCGAGACCCTAGTCACGGAGCGGATGGAAATACTCTGAACTAAAGCATTCACCAACAGCTTCCATTTGATACCCATATTGTACATACACATCCGAAGGTTACCCGGGTCTACGTTTTGAACTATATCTCGAGACCCTATCTACCAATAGGTATCCAAACTGTACGGAAACCATCTTCAATACCTCCTTAACAATGTGTGTAAGTTTGGTTTAATTCGGTGCAAAGACACGGCGGGTCCACGTTTTGGCATATATTTCGATACCCTAGTCATCAATAGATATGAAAATTACCCCGTATTAAAGCACTTATCAACAGCTTCCATTTGATACCCATATTGTGCATACACATCCGAAGGTTACCCGGGTCCACGTTTTGACCTATATCTCGAGACCCTATCTACCAATAGGTATCCAAACTATACGGAAATCATCTTCAATACCTACTTAACAATGTGTGTAAGTTTGGTTTAATTCGGTTCAAAGACACGGCGGGTCCACGGTTTGGTATATATTTCCAGACCCTAGTCATCAATAGGTATGAAAATTACCCCGTATTAAAGCACTTACCAACAGCTTTCATTTGATACCCATATTGTACATGCTCAACCAAAGGTTACCCGGGTCCACGTTTTGACCTATATCTCGAGACCCCAGTAACGGAGCGGCATGAAAAATACTCTATACTAAAGCATTCACCAACTGCTTCCATTTGATGCCCATATTGTACATACACGTCCGAAGGTTACCCGGGTCCACGTTTTGACCTATATCTCGAGACCCTATCTACCAATAGGTATCCAAACTACACGGAAACCATCTTCAATAGCTACTTAACAATGTGTGTAAGTTTGGTTTAATTCGGTGCAAAGACACGGCGGGTCCACGTTTTGGCATATATTTCGAGACCCTAGTCATCAATAGATATGAGAATTACCCCGTATTAAAGCACTTATCAACAGCTTTCATTTGATATCCATATTGTACAAACACATTCTAGGGTCCACGTTTTGGTCTCCATCTCGAGACCCTAGTCACGGAGCGGATGGAAATACTCTGAACTAAAGCATTCACCAACAGCTTCCATTTGATACCCATATTGTACATACACATCCGAAGGTTACCCGGGTCTACGTTTTGAACTATATCTCGAGACCCTATCTACCAATAGGTATCCAAACTGTACGGAAACCATCTTCAATACCTCCTTAACAATGTGTGTAAGTTTGGTTTAATTCGGTGCAAAGACACGGCGGGTCCACGTTTTGGCATATATTTCCAGACCCTAGTCATCGATAGGTATGAAAATTACCCCGTATTAAAGCACTTATCAACAGCTTTCATTTGATACCCATATTGTACATACACAACCAAAGGTTACCCGCGTCCACGTTTTGACCTATATCTCGAGACCAAAGTCACGGAGCGGCATGAAAAATACTCTGTACTAAAGCATTCACCAACAGCCTCAATTTGATATCCATGTTGTACAAGCTCATTCTAGGGTCCACGTTTTGGTCTCTACCTCGAGACCCTAGTCACAGAGCGGCATGAAAAATACTCTGAACTAAAGCATTCACCAACAGCTTCCATTTGATATCCATATTGTACATACACGTCCGAAGGTTACCCGGGTCCACGTTTTGACCTATATCTCGAGCCCTATTTCCAAAATAAAATATAATCCATGTTACTCGTGGATAATGTAGCTTTCGAATGGTGAAAGAATTTTTAAAATCGGTGCAGTAGTTTTTGAGCCTGTTCATTACAACCAAACAAACAAACAAAGTTTTCCTCTTTATAATATTAGTATAGATAAACTGAAAATCAGGAAAAAAGGAGATTGTTTTTAAATTTCAAACCAACGCATATGAATAACTAAGAAACAATCGTCTTTTTTCCTGATCATCCATGAATTTTTCGTTTCAATTTATATGTTTTATTAAGCATTGGAGCTTTTTTACCCAGTATCCATTAATATTTTTCAAAAAAAAAACGAAAAAAATTTTTTTTTCCACGAACACGTAATTTCATTCGGATTTCACATTAAATTCTCAAATTTCGTAAGAAATTATTCACTGTTCCAAAATCCACTCCAAAAAAATTCACAAACAATTTTTACATGTTGCACTTACGTTTTTTCCTTATGGCATCCAAATCAGAAAGAAATATTGACACATTGTAATTCACACTGTCAATTTGACAGTTCAGTTCCGCCCCAAGCGTTAAAAAAGTAAGCGACATTATGGCTGGTTCAAAAGAACGCTGTACCCGTTGCCAGTGCTCCGAATTGCAACCAAACTTTACGAAACCCATTTTCAATACTTACTTAACAATGTTCGTAAGTTTGGTTTAATTCGGTGCAAAGACACGGCGGGTCCACGTTTTGGCATATATTTCGAGACCCTAGTCATCAATAGGTATGAAAATTACCCCGTATTAAAGCAATTATCAAAAGCTTTCATTTGATATCCACATTGTAAAAACACATTCTAGGGTCCACATATTGGTCTCCATCTCGAGACCCTAGTCACGGAGCGAATGGAAATACTCTGAACTAAAGCATTCACCAACAGCTTCCATTTGATACCCATATTGTACATACACATCCGAAGGTTACCCGGGTCCACGTTTTGACCTATATCTCGAGACCCTATCTATCAATAGGTATCCAAACTATACGGAAACCATCTTCAATACCTACTTAACAAAGTGTGTAAGTTTGGTTTAATTCGGCGCAAAGACACGGCGGGTCCACGTTTTGGCATATATTTCGATACCCTAGTCATCAATAGATATGAAAATTACCCCGTATTAAAGCACTTATCAACAGCTTTCATTTGATATCCATATTGTAAAAACACATTCTAGGGTCCACGTTTTGGTCTCCATCTCGAGACCCTAGTCACGGAGCGGATGGAAATACTCTGAACTAAAGCATTCACCAACAGCTTCCATTTGATACCCATATTGTACATACACATCCGAAGGTTACCCGGGTCCACGTTTTGACCTATATCTCGAGACCCCAGTAACGGAGCGGCATGAAAAATACTCTATACTAAAGCATTCACCAACTGCTTCCATTTGATACCCATATTGTACATACACGTCCGAAGGTTACCCGGGTCCACGTTTTGACCTATATCTCGAGACCCTATCTACCAATAGGTATCCAAACTACACGGAAACCATCTTCAATACCTCCTTAACAATGTGTGTAAGTTTGGTTTAATTCGGTGCAAAGACACGGCGGGTCCACGTTTTGGCATATATTTCGAGACCCTAGTCATCAATAGATATGAGAATTACCCCGTATTAAAGCACTTATCAACAGCTTTCATTTGATATCCATATTGTAAAAACACATTCTAGGGTCCACGTTTTGGTCTCCATCTCGAGACCCTAGTCACGGAGCTGATGGAAATACTCTGAACTAAAGCATTCACCAACAGCTTCCATTTGATACCCATATTGTACATACACATCCGAAGGTTACCCGGGTCCACGTTTTGAACTATATCTCGAGACCCTATCTACCAATAGGTATCCAAACTGTACGGAAACCATCTTCAATACCTCCTTAACAATGTGTGTAAGTTTGGTTTAAGTCGGTGCAAAGACACGGCGGGTCCACGTTTTCGTATATATTTCCAGACCCTAGTCATCGATAGGTATGAAAATTACCCCGTATTAAAGCACTTATCAACAGCTTTCATTTGATACCCATATTGTACATACACAACCAAAGGTTACCCGCGTCCACGTTTTGACCTATATCTCGAGACCCCAGTCACGGAGCGGCATGAAAAATACTCTGTACTAAAGCATTCACCAACAGCTTCAATTTGATATCCATGTTGTACAAGCTCATTCTAGGGTCCACGTTTTGGTCTCTACCTCGAGACCCTAGTCACAGAGCGGCATGAAAAATACTCTGAACTAAAGCATTCACCAACAGCTTCCATTTGATATCCATATTGTACATACACGTCCGAAGGTTACCCGGGTCCACGTTTTGACCTATATCTCGAGCCCTATTTCCAAAATAAAATATAATCCATGTTACTCGTGGATAATGTAGCTTTCGAATGGTGAAAGAATTTTTAAAATCGGTCCAGTAGTTTTTGAGCCTGTTCATTACAACCAAACAAACAAACAAAGTTTTCCTCTTTATAATATTAGTATAGATAAACTGAAAATCAGGAAAAAAGGAGATTGTTTTTAAATTTCAAACCAACGCATATGAATAACTAAGAAACAATCGTCTTTTTTCCCGATCATCCATGAATTTTTCGTTTCAATTTATATGTTTTATTAAGCATTGGAGCTTTTTTACCCAGTATCCATTAATATTTTTCAAAAAAAAAACGAAAAAAATTTTTTTTTTCCACGAACACGTAATTTCATTCGGATTTCACATTAAATTCTCAAATTTCGTAAGAAATTATTCACTGTTCCAAAATCCACTCCAAAAAAATTCACAAACAATTTTTACATGTTGCACTTACGTTTTTTCCTTATGGCATCCAAATCAGAAAGAAATATTGACACATTGTAATTCACACTGTCAATTTGACAGTTCAGTTCCGCCCCAAGCGTTAAAAAAGTAAGCGACATTATGGCTGGTTCAAAAGAACGCTGTACCCGTTGCCAGTGCTCCGAATTGCAACCAAACTTTACGAAACCCATTTTCAATACTTACTTAACAATGTTCGTAAGTTTGGTTTAATTCGGTGCAAAGACACGGCGGGTCCACGTTTTGGCATATATTTCGAGACCCTAGTCATCAATAGGTATGAAAATTACCCCGTATTAAAGCACTTATCAACAGCTTCCATTTGATATCCACATTGGAAAAACACATTCTAGGGTCCACATATTGGTCTCCATCTCGAGACCCTAGTCACGGAGCGGATGGAAATACTCTGAACTAAAGCATTCACCAACAGCTTCCATTTGATACCCATATTGTACATACACATCCGAAGGTTACCCGGGTCCACGTTTTGACCTATATCTCGAGACCCTATCTACCAATAGGTATCCAAACTATACGGAAACCATCTTCAATACCTACTTAACAATGTGTGTAAGTTTGGTTTAATTCGACGCAAAGACACGGCGGGTCCACGTTTTGGCATATATTTCGAGACCCTAGTCATCAATAGGTATGAAAATTACCCTGTATTAAAGCACTTATCAACTGCTTCCATTTGATACCCATATTGTACATACACAACCAAAGGTTACCCGGGTCCACGTTTTGACCTATATCTCGAGACCCCAGTCACGGATCGGCATGAAAAATACTCTGTAATAAAGCATTCACCAACAGCTTTCATTTGATACCCATATTGTACATACACATCCGAAGGTTACCCGGGTCCACGTTTTGACTTATATCTCGAGACCCTATCTACCAATAGGTATTCCAACTATACGGAAACCATCTTCAATACCTCCTTAATAATGTGTGTAAGTTTGGTTTAATTCGGTGCAAAGACACGGCGGGTCCACGTTTTGGTATATATTTCCAGACCCTAGTCATCGATAGGTATGAAAATTACCCCGTATTAAAGCACTTATCAACAGCTTTCATTTGATACCCATATTGTACATACTCAACCAAAGGTTACCCGGGTCCACGTTTTGACCTATATCTCGAGACCCCAGTAACGGAGCAGCATGAAAAATACTCTATACTAAAGCATTCACCAACAGCTTCCATTTGATACCCATATTGTACATACACATCCGAAGGTTACCCGGGTCCACGTTTTGACCTATATCTCGAGACCCTATCTACCAATAGGTATTCCAACTATACGGAAACCATCTTCAATACCTCCTTAACAATGTGTGTAAGTTTGGTTTAATTCGGTTCAAAGACACGGCGAGTCCACGTTTTGGCATATATTTCGAGACCCTAGTCATCAATAGGTATGAAAATTACCCTGTATTAAAGCACTTATCAACTGCTTCCATTTGATACCCATATTGTACATACACAACCAAAGGTTACCCGGGTCCACGTTTTGACCTATATCTCGAGACCCCAGTCACGGCTCGGCATGAAAAATACTCTGTAATAAAGCATTCACCAACAGCTTTCATTTGATACCCATATTGTACATACACATCCGAAGGTTACCCGCGTCCACGTTTTGACCTATATCTCGAGACCCTATCTACCAATAGGTATTCAAACTATACGAAAATCATCTTCAATACCTACTTAACAATGTGTGTAAGCTTGGTTTAATTCGGTTTAAAGACACAGCGGGGCCACGTTTTGGCATAAATTTCGAGACCCTAGTCATCAATAGGTATGGAAATTACCCCGTGTTAAAGCACTTATCAACAGCTTTCATTTGATATCCATATTGTACAAACACATTCTAGGGTCCACGTTTTAGTCTCTATCTCGAGACCCCATTCACGGAGCGGCATGAAAAATACTCTGAGCTAAAGCATTCACCAACAGCTTCCATTTGATACCCATATTGTACATACACGTCCGAAGGTTACCCGGGTCCACATTTTGACTTATATCTCGAGACCCTATCTACCAATAGGTATTCCAACTATACGGAAACCATCTTCAATACCTCCTTAACAATGTGTGTAAGTTTGGTTTAATTCGGTGCAAAGACACGGCGGGTCCACGTTTTGGTATATATTTCCAGACCCTAGTCATCGATAGGTATGAAAATTACCCCGTATTAAAGCACTTATCAACAGCTTTCATTTGATACCCATATTGTACATACTCAACCAAAGGTTACCCGGGTCCACGTTTTGACCTATATCTCGAGACCCCAGTAACGGAGCGGCATGAAAAATACTCTATACTAAAGCATTCACCAACAACTTCCATTTGATACCCATATTGTACATACACATCCGAAGGTTACCTGGGTCCACGTTTTGACCTATATCTCGAGACCCTATCTACCAATAGGTATTCAAACTATACGGAAATCATCTTCAACAGCTACTTAACAATGTGTGTAAGTTTGGTTTAATTCGGTGCAAAGACACGGCGGGTCCACGTTTTGGCATATATTTCGAGACCCTAGTCATCAATAGGTATGAAAATTACCCCGTATTAAAGCAATTATCAAAAGCTTTCATTTGATATCCATATTGTACAAACACATTCTAGGGTCCACGTTTTGGTCTCCATCTCGAGACCCTAGTCACGGAGCGGATGGAAATACTCTGAACTAAAGCATTCACCAACAGCTTCCATTTGATACCCATATTGTACATACACATCCGAAGGTTACCCGGGTCCACGTTTTGACCTATATTTCGAGACCCTATCTACCAATAGGTATCCAAACTATACGGAAACCATCTTCAATACCTACTTAACAATGTGTGTAAGTTTGGTTTAATTCGGCGCAAAGACACGGCGGGTCCACGTTTTGGGATATATTTCGATACCCTAGTTATCAATAGATATGAAAATTACCCCGTATTAAAGCACTTATCAACAGCTTCCATTTGATACCCATATTGTACATACTCAACCAAAGGTTACCCGGGTCCACGTTTTGACCTATATCTCGAGACCCCAGTAACGGAGCAGCATGAAAAATACTCTATACTAAAGCATTCACCAACAGCTTCCATTTGATACCCATATTGTACATACACATCCGAAGGTTACCCGGGTCCACGTTTTGACCTATATCTCGAGACCCTATATACCAATAGGTATTCCAACTATACGGAAATCATCTTCAATACCTCCTTAACAATGTGTGTAAGTTTGGTTTAATTCGGTTCAAAGACACGGCGAGTCCAGGTTTTGGTATATATTTCGAGACCCTAGTCATCAATAGGTATGAAAATTACCCTGTATTAAAGCACTTATCAACTGCTTCCATTTGATACCCATATTGTACATACACAACCAAAGGTTACCCGGGTCCACGTTTTGACCTATATCTCGAGACCCCAGTCACGGCTCGGCATGAAAAATACTCTGAGCTAAAGCATTCACCAACAGCTTCCATTTGATACCCATATTGTACATACACGTCCGAAGGTTACCCGGGTCCACGTTTTGACTTATATCTCGAGACCCTATCTACCAATAGGTATCCAAACTATACGGAAACCATCTTCAATACCTACTTAACAATGTGTGTAAGTTTGGTTTAATTCGGCGCAAAGACACGGCGGGTCCACGTTTTGGGATATATTTCCAGACCCTAGTCATCGATGGGTATGAAAATTACCCCGTATGAAAGCACTTTTCAACAGCTTTCATTTGATACCCATATTGTACATACTCAACCAAAGGTTACCCGGGTCCACGTTTTGACCTATATCTCGAGACCCCACTAACGGAGCGGCATGAAAAATACTCTATACTAAAGCATTCACCAACAGCTTCCATTCGATACCCATATTGTACATACACGTAAGAAGGTTACCTGGGTCCACGTTTTGACCTATATCTCGAGACCCTATCTACCAATAGGTATTCAAACTATACGGAAATCATCTTCAACAGCTACTTAACAATGTGTGTAAGTTTGGTTTAATTCGGTTTAAAGACACGGCGGGTCCACGTTTTGGCATATATTTCGAGACCCTAGTCATCAATAGGTATGAAAATTACCCCGTATTAAAGCAATTATCAAAAGCTTCCATTTGATATCCATATTGTACAAACACATTCTAGGGTCCACGTTTTGGTCTCTACCTCGAGACCCTAGTCACAGAGCGGCATGAAAAATACTCTGAACTAAAGCATTCACCAACAGCTTCCATTTGATATCCATATTGTACATACACGTCCGAAGGTTACCCGGGTCCACGTTTTGACCTATATCTCGAGCCCTATTTCCAAAATAAAATATAATCCATGTTACTCGTGGATAATGTAGCTTTCGAATGGTGAAAGAATTTTTAAAATCGGTCTAGTAGTTTTTGAGCCTGTTCATTACAACCAAACAAACAAACAAAGTTTTCCTCTTTATAATATTAGTATAGATAAACTGAAAATCAGGAAAAAAGGAGATTGTTTTTAAATTTCAAACCAACGCATATGAATAACTAAGAAACAATCGTCTTTTTTCCTGATCATCCATGAATTTTTCGTTTCAATTTATATGTTTTATTAAGCATTGGAGCTTTTTTACCCAGTATCCATTAATATTTTTCAAAAAAAAAACGAAAAAAAATTTTTTTTCCACGAACACGTAATTTCATTCGGATTTCACATTAAATTCTCAAATTTCGTAAGAAATTATTCACTGTTCCAAAATCCACTCCAAAAAAATTCACAAACAATTTTTACATGTTGCACTTACGTTTTTTCCTTATGGCATCCAAATCAGAAAGAAATATTGACACATTGTAATTCACACTGTCAATTTGACAGTTCAGTTCTGCCCCAAGCGTTAAAAAAGTAAGCGACATTATGGCTGGTTCAGACGAACGCTGTACCCGTTGCCAGTGTACGAAACCCATTTTCAATACTTACTTAACAATGTTCGTAAGTTTGGTTTAATTCGGTGCAAAGACACGGCGGGTCCACGTTTTGGCATATATTTCGAGACCCTAGTCATCAATAGGTATGAAAATTACCCCGTATTAAAGCACTTATCAACAGCTTCCATTTGATATCCACATTGGAAAAACACATTCTAGGGTCCACATATTGGTCTCCATCTCGAGACCCTAGTCACGGAGCGGATGGAAATACTCTGAACTAAAGCATTCACCAACAGCTTCCATTTGATACCCATATTGTACATACACATCCGAAGGTTACCCGGGTCCACGTTTTGACCTATATCTCGAGACCCTATCTACCAATAGGTATCCAAACTATACGGAAACCATCTTCAATACCTACTTAACAATGTGTGTAAGTTTGGTTTAATTCGACGCAAAGACACGGCGGGTCCACGTTTTGGCATATATTTCGATACCCTAGTTATCAATAGATATGAAAATTACCCCGTATTAAAGCACTTATCAACAGCTTCCATTTGATACCCATATTGTACATAACATCCGAAGGTTACCCGGGTCCACGTTTTGACCTATATCTCGAGACCCTATCTACCAATAGGTATCCAAACTATACGGAAACCATCTTCAATACCTACTTAACAATGTGTGTAAGTTTGGTTTAATTCGGTTCAAAGACACGGCGGGTCCACGTTTTGGTATATATTTCGAGACCCTAGTCATCAATAGGTATGAAAATTACCCCGTATTAAAGCAATTATCAAAAGCTTTCATTTGATATCCATATTGTACAAACACATTCTAGGGTCCACGTTTTGGTCTCCATCCCGAGACCCTAGTCACGGAGCGGATGGAAATACTCTGAACTAAAGCATTCACCAACAGCTTCCATTTGATACCCATATTGTACATACACATCCAAAGGTTACCCGGGTCCACGTTTTGACCTATATTTCGAGACCCTATCTACCAATAGGTATTCAAACTATACGGAAATCATCTTCAACACCTACTTAACAATGTGTGTAAGTTTGGTTTAATTCGGTTTAAGGACACGGCGGGTCCACGTTTTGGCATATATTTCGAGACCCTAGTCATCAATAGGTATGAAAATTACCCCGTATTAAAGCAATTATCAAAAGCTTTCATTTGATATCCACATTGTAAAAACACATTCTAGGGTCCACATATTGGTCTACATCTCGAGACCCTAGTCACGGAGCGAATGGAAATACTCTGAACTAAAGCATTCACCAACAGCTTCCATTTGATACCTATATTGTACATACACGTTCGAAGGTTACCCGGGCCCACGTTTTGACCTATATCTCGAGACCAATAGGTATTCAAACTATACGGAAATCATCTTCAATACCTACTTAACAATGTGTGTAAGTTTGGTTTAATTCGGTGCAAAGACACGGCGGGTCCACGTTTTGGCATATATTTCCAGACCCTAGTCATCTATAGGTATGAAAATTACCCCGTATTAAAGCACTTATCAACAGCTTTCATTTGGTACCCATATTGTACATACACAACCAAAGGTTACCCGCGTCCACGTTTTGACCTATATCTCGAGACCCCAGTCACGGAGCGGCATGAAAAATACCCTGTACTAAAGCATTCACCAACAGCTTCAATTTGATATCCATATTATACAAACACATTCTAGGGTCCACGTTTTGGTCTCTACCTCGAGACCCTAGTCACAGAGCGGCATGAAAAATACTCTGAACTAAAGCATTCACCAACAGTTTCCATTTGATATCCATATTGTACATACACGTCCGAAGGTTACCCGGGTCCACGTTTTGACCTATATCTCGAGCCCTATTTCCAAAATAAAATATAATCCATGTTACTCGTGGATAATGTAGCTTTCGAATGGTGAAAGAATTTTTAAAATCGGTCTAGTAGTTTTTGAGCCTGTTCATTACAACCAAACAAACAAACAAAGTTTTCCTCTTTATAATATTAGTATAGATAAACTGAAAATCAGGAAAAAAGGAGATTGTTTTTAAATTTCAAACCAACGCATATGAATAACTAAGAAACAATCGTCTTTTTTCCTGATCATCCATGAATTTTTCGTTTCAATTTATATGTTTTATTAAGCATTGGAGCTTTTTTACCCAGTATCCATTAATATTTTTCAAAAAAAAAACGAAAAAAAATTTTTTTTCCACGAACACGTAATTTCATTCGGATTTCACATTAAATTCTCAAATTTCGTAAGAAATTATTCACTGTTCCAAAATCCACTCCAAAAAAATTCACAAACAATTTTTACATGTTGCACTTACGTTTTTTCCTTATGGCATCCAAATCAGAAAGAAATATTGACACATTGTAATTCACACTGTCAATTTGACAGTTCAGTTCCGCCCCAAGCGTTAAAAAAGTAAGCGACATTATGGCTGGTTCAGACGAACGCTGTACCCGTTGCCAGTGTACGAAACCCATTTTCAATACTTACTTAACAATGTTCGTAAGTTTGGTTTAATTCGGTGCAAAGACACGGCGGGTCCACGTTTTGGCATATATTTCGAGACCCTAGTCATCAATAGGTATGAAAATTACCCCGTATTAAAGCACTTATCAACAGCTTCCATTTGATATCCACATTGGAAAAACACATTCTAGGGTCCACATATTGGTCTCCATCTCGAGACCCTAGTCACGGAGCGGATGGAAATACTCTGAACTAAAGCATTCACCAACAGCTTCCATTTGATACCCATATTGTACATACACATCCGAAGGTTACCCGGGTCCACGTTTTGACCTATATCTCGAGACCCTATCTACCAATAGGTATCCAAACTATACGGAAACCATCTTCAATACCTACTTAACAATGTGTGTAAGTTTGGTTTAATTCGACGCAAAGACACGGCGGGTCCACGTTTTGGCATATATTTCGATACCCTAGTTATCAATAGATATGAAAATTACCCCGTATTAAAGCACTTATCAACAGCTTCCATTTGATACCCATATTGTACATACACATCCGAAGGTTACCCGGGTCCACGTTTTGACCTATATCTCGAGACCCTATCTACCAATAGGTATCCAAACTATACGGAAACCATCTTCAATACCTACTTAACAAAGTGTGTAAGTTTGGTTTAATTCGGTTCAAAGACACGGCGGGTCCACGTTTTGGTATATATTTCGAGACCCTAGTCATCAATAGGTATGAAAATTACCCCGTATTAAAGCAATTATCAAAAGCTTTCATTTGATATCCATATTGTACAAACACATTCTAGGGTCCACGTTTTGGTCTCCATCCCGAGACCCTAGTCACGGAGCGGATGGAAATACTCTGAACTAAAGCATTCACCAACAGCTTCCATTTGATACCCATATTGTACATACACATCCAAAGGTTACCCGGGTCCACGTTTTGACCTATATTTCGAGACCCTATCTACCAATAGGTATTCAAACTATACGGAAATCATCTTCAACACCTACTTAACAATGTGTGTAAGTTTGGTTTAATTCGGTTTAAGGACACGGCGGGTCCACGTTTTGGCATATATTTCGAGACCCTAGTCATCAATAGGTATGAAAATTACCCCGTATTAAAGCAATTATCAAAAGCTTTCATTTGATATCCACATTGTAAAAACACATTCTAGGGTCCACATATTGGTCTACATCTCGAGACCCTAGTCACGGAGCGAATGGAAATACTCTGAACTAAAGCATTCACCAACAGCTTCCATTTGATACCTATATTGTACATACACGTTCGAAGGTTACCCGGGCCCACGTTTTGAACTATATCTCGAGACCAATAGGTATTCAAACTATACGGAAATCATCTTCAATACCTACTTAACAATGTGTGTAAGTTTGGTTTAATTCGGTGCAAAGACACGGCGGGTCCACGTTTTGGCATATATTTCCAGACCCTAGTCATCTATAGGTATGAAAATTACCCCGTATTAAAGCACTTATCAACAGCTTTCATTTGGTACCCATATTGTACATACACAACCAAAGGTTACCCGCGTCCACGTTTTGACCTATATCTCGAGACCCCAGTCACGGAGCGGCATGAAAAATACCCTGTACTAAAGCATTCACCAACAGCTTCAATTTGATATCCATATTATACAAACACATTCTAGGGTCCACGTTTTGGTCTCTACCTCGAGACCCTAGTCACAGAGCGGCATGAAAAATACTCTGAACTAAAGCATTCACCAACAGTTTCCATTTGATATCCATATTGTACATACACGTCCGAAGGTTACCCGGGTCCACGTTTTGACCTATATCTCGAGCCCTATTTCCAAAATAAAATATAATCCATGTTACTCGTGGATAATGTAGCTTTCGAATGGTGAAAGAATTTTTAAAATCGGTCCAGTAGTTTTTGAGCCTGTTCATTACAACCAAACAAACAAACAAAGTTTTCCTCTTTATAATATTAGTATAGATAAACTGAAAATCAGGAAAAAAGGAGATTGTTTTTAAATTTCAAACCAACGCATATGAATAACTAAGAAACAATCGTCTTTTTTCCTGATCATCCATGAATTTTTCGTTTCAATTTATATGTTTTATTAAGCATTGGAGCTTTTTTACCCAGTATCCATTAATATTTTTCAAAAAAAAAACGAAAAAAAATTTTTTTTCCACGAACACGTAATTTCATTCGGATTTCACATTAAATTCTCAAATTTCGTAAGAAATTATTCACTGTTCCAAAATCCACTCCAAAAAAATTCACAAACAATTTTTACATGTTGCACTTACGTTTTTTCCTTATGGCATCCAAATCAGAAAGAAATATTGACACATTGTAATTCACACTGTCAATTTGACAGTTCAGTTCCGCCCCAAGCGTTAAAAAAGTAAGCGACATTATGGCTGGTTCAAAAGAACGCTGTACCCGTTGCCAGTGCTCCGAATTGCAACCAAACTTTACGAAACCCATCTTCAACACCTACTTAACAATGTGTGTAAGTTTGGTTTAATTCGGTTTAAGGACACGGCGGGTCCACGTTTTGGCATATATTTCGAGACCCTAGTCATCAATAGGTATGACAATTACCCCGTATTAAAGCAATTATCAAAAGCTTTCATTTGATATCCATATTGTACAAACACATTCTAGGGTCCACGTTTTGGTCTCCATCTCGAGACCCTAGTCACGGAGCGGATGGAAATACTCTGAACTAAAGCATTCACCAACAGCTTTCATTTGATACCCATATTGTACATACACATCCGAAGGTTACCCGGGTCCACGTTTTGACCTATATCTCGAGACCCTATCTACCAATAGGTATCCAAACTATACGGAAACCATCTTCAATACCTCCTTAACAATGTGTGTAAGTTTGGTTTAATTCGGTGCAAAGACACGGCGGGTCCACGTTTTGGCATATATTTCGAGACCCTAGTCATCAATAGGTATGAAAATTACCCCGTATTAAAGCAATTATCAAAAGCTTTCATTTGATATCCATATTGTACAAACACATTCTAGGGTCCACGTTTTGGGCTCTACCTCGAGACCCTAGTCACAGAGCGGCATGAAAAATACTCTGAACTAAAGCATTCACCAACAGCTTCCATTTGATATCCATATTGTACATACACGTCCGAAGGTTACCCGGGTCCACGTTTTGACCTATATCTCGAGCCCTATTTCCAAAATAAAATATAATCCATGTTACTCGTGGATAATGTAGCTTTCGAATGGTGAAAGAATTTTTAAAATCGGTCCAGTAGTTTTTGAGCCTGTTCATTACAACCAAACAAACAAACAAAGTTTTCCTCTTTATAATATTAGTATAGATAAACTGAAAATCAGGAAAAAAGGAGATTGTTTTTAAATTTCAAACCAACGCATATGAATAACTAAGAAACAATCGTCTTTTTTCCTGATCATCCATGAATTTTTCGTTTCAATTTATATGTTTTATTAAGCATTGGAGCTTTTTTACCCAGTATCCATTAATATTTTTCAAAAAAAAAACGAAAAAAATTTTTTTTTCCACGAACACGTAATTTCATTCGGATTTCACATTAAATTCTCAAATTTCGTAAGAAATTATTCACTGTTCCAAAATCCACTCCAAAAAAATTCACAAACAATTTTTACATGTTGCACTTACGTTTTTTCCTTATGGCATCCAAATCAGAAAGAAATATTGACACATTGTAATTCACACTGTCAATTTGACAGTTCAGTTCCGCCCCAAGCGTTAAAAAAGTAAGCGACATTATGGCTGGTTCAAAAGAACGCTGTACCCGTTGCCAGTGCTCCGAATTGCAACCAAACTTTACGAAACCCATCTTCAACACCTACTTAACAATGTGTGTAAGTTTGGTTTAATTCGGTTTAAGGACACGGCGGGTCCACGTTTTGGCATATATTTCGAGACCCTAGTCATCAATAAGTATGAAAATTACCCCGTATTAAAGCAATTATCAAAAGCTTTCATTTGATATCCACATTGTAAAAACACATTCTAGGGTCCACATATTGGTCTCCATCTCGAGACCCTAGTCACGGAGCGAATGGAAATACTCTGAACTAAAGCATTCACCAACAGCTTCCATTTGATACCCATATTGTACATACACATCCGAAGGTTACCCGGGTCCACGTTTTGACCTATATCTCGAGACCCTACCTACCAATAGGTATCCAAACTGTACGGAAACCATCTTCAATACCTCCTTAACAATGTGTGTAAGTTTGGTTTAATTCGGTGCAAAGACACGGCGGGTCCACGTTTTGGTATATATTTCCAGACCCTAGTCATCAATAGGTATGGAAATTACCCCGTATTAAAGCACTTATCAACAGCTTTCATTTGATATCCATATTGTACAAACACATTCTAGGGTCCACGTTTTGGTCTCTATCTCGAGACCCCATTCACGGAGCGGCATGAAAAATACTCTGAGCTAAAGCATTCACCAACAGCTTCCATTTGATACCCATATTGTACATACACGTCCGAAGGTTACCCGGGTCCACGTTTTGACTTATATCTCGAGACCCTATCTACCAATAGGTATTCCAACTACACGGAAACCATCTTCAATACCTCCTTAACAATGTGTGTAAGTTTGGTTTAATTCGGTGCAAAGACACGGCGGGTCCACGTTTTGGTATATATTTCCAGACCCTAGTCATCGATAGGTATGAAAATTACCCCGTATTAAAGCACTTATCAACAGCTTTCATTTGATACCCATATTGTACATACTCAACCAAAGGTTACCCGGGTCCACGTTTTGACCTATATCTCGACACCCCAGTAACGGAGCGGGTTGAAAAATACTCTATACTAAAGCATTCACCAACAGCTTCCATTTGATACCCATATTGTACATACACGTAAGAAGGTTACCTGGGTCCACGTTTTGACCTATATCTCGAGACCCTATCTACCAATAGGTATTCAAACTATACGGAAATCATCTTCAACAGGTACTTAACAATGTGTGTAAGTGTGGTTTAATTCGGTGCAAAGACACGGCGGGTCCACGTTTTGGCATATATTTCGAGACCCTAGTCATCAATAGGTATGAAAATTACCCCGTATTAAAGCAATTATCAAAAGCTTTCATTTGATATCCATATTGTACAAACACATTCTAGGGTCCACGTTTTGGTCTCCATCTCGAGACCCTAGTCACGGAGCGGATGGAAATACTCTGAACTAAAGCATTCACCAACAGCTTTCATTTGATACCCATATTGTACATACTCAACCAAAGGTTACCCGGGTCCACGTTTTGACCTATATCTCGACACCCCAGTAACGGAGCGGGTTGAAAAATACTCTATACTAAAGCATTCACCAACAGCTTCCATTTGATACCCATATTGTACATACACGTAAGAAGGTTACCTGGGTCCACGTTTTGACCTATATCTCGAGACCCTATCTACCAATAGGTATTCAAACTATACGGAAATCATCTTCAACAGGTACTTAACAATGTGTGTAAGTGTGGTTTAATTCGGTGCAAAGACACGGCGGGTCCACGTTTTGGCATATATTTCGAGACCCTAGTCATCAATAGGTATGAAAATTACCCCGTATTAAAGCACTTATCAACAGCTTTCATTTGATATCCACATTGTAAAAACACATTCTAGGGTCCACGTTTTGGTCTCCATCTCGAGACCCTAGTCACGGAGCGAATGGAAATACTCTGAACTAAAGCATTTACCAACAGCTTCCATTTGATACCCATATTGTACATACACGTTCGAAGGTTACCCGGGTCCACGTTTTGACCTATATTTCGAGACCCTATCTACCAATAGGTATCCGAACTATACGGAAACCATCTTCAATACCTACTTAACAATGTGTGTAAGTTTGGTTTAATTCGGCGCAAAGACACGGCGGGTCCACGTTTTGGCATATATTTCGATACCCTAGTTATCAATAGATATGAAAATTACCCCGTATTAAAGCAATTATCAACAGCTTTCATTTGATACCCATATTGTACATACACATCCAAAGGTTACCCGGGTCCACGTTTTGACCTATATTTCGAGACCCTATCTACCAATAGGTATCCGAACTATACGGAAACCATCTTCAATACCTACTTAACAATGTGTGTAAGTTTGGTTTAATTCGGCGCAAAGACACGGCGGGTCCACGTTTTGGCATATATTTCGATACCCTAGTTATCAATAGATATGAAAATTACCCCGTATTAAAGCAATTATCAACAGCTTTCATTTGATATCCATATTGTACAAACACATTCTAGGGTCTACGTTTTGGTCTCCATCTCGAGACCCTAGTCACGGAGCGAATGGAAATACTCTGAACTAAAGCATTCACCAACAGCTTCCATTTGATACCCATATTGTACATACACATCCGAAGGTTACCCGGGTCCACGTTTTGACCTATATCACGAGACCCTATCTACCAATAGGTATCCAAACTATACGGAAACCATCTTCAATACCTCCTTAACAATGTGTGTAAGTTTGGTTTAATTCGGTTTAAAGACACGGCGGGTCCACGTTTTGGCATATATATCGAACCCTAGTCATCAATAGATATGAGAATTACCCCGTATTAAAGCACTTATCAACAGCTTTCATTTGATATCCATATTGTACAAACACATTCTAGGGTCCACGTTTTGGTCTCCATCTCGAGACCCTAGTCACGGAGCGGATGGAAATACTCTGAACTAAAGCATTCACCAACAGCTTCCATTTGATACCCATATTGTACATACACGTCCGAAGGTTACCCGGGTCCACGTTTTGACCTATATCACGAGACCCTATCTACCAATAGGTATCCAAACTGTACGGAAACCATCTTCAATACCTCCTTAACAATGTGTGTAAGTTTGGTTTAATTCGGTGCAAAGACACGGCGGGTTCACGTTTTGGCATATATTTCGAGACCCTAGTCATCAATAGGTATGGAAATTACCCCGTATTAAAGCACTTATCAACAGCTTTCATTTGATATCCATATTGTACAAACACATTCTAGGGTCCACGTTTTGGTCTCTATCTCGAGACCCCATTCACGGAGCGGCATGAAAAATACTCTGAACTAAAGCATTCACCAACAGCTTCCATTTGATACCCATATTGTACATACACGTCCGAAGGTTACCCGGGTCCACGTTTTGACTTATATCACGAGACCCTATCTACCAATAGGTATCCAAACTGTACGGAAACCATCTTCAATACCTCCTTAACAATGTGTGTAAGTTTGGTTTAATTCGGTGCAAAGACACGGCGGGTTCACGTTTTGGCATATATTTCGAGACCCTAGTCATCAATAGGTATGAAAATTACCCTGTATTAAAGCACTTATCAACTGCTTCCATTTGATACCCATATTGTACATACACAACCAAAGGTTACCCGGGTCCACGTTTTGACCTATATCTCGAGACCCCAGTCACGGATCGGCATGAA
This sequence comes from Anastrepha ludens, assembly GCF_028408465.1. NCBI lineage: Eukaryota > Metazoa > Arthropoda > Insecta > Diptera > Tephritidae > Anastrepha > Anastrepha ludens. The sequence continues at coordinate 695,841 of NC_071504.1, forward strand.
AAATACTCTGTAATAAAGCATTCACCAACAGCTTTCATTTGATACCCATATTGTACATACACATCCGAAGGTTACCCGGGTCCACGTTTTGACCTATATCTCGAGACCCTATCTACCAATAGGTATTCAAACTATACGGAAATCATCTTCAATACCTACTTAACAATGTGTGTAAGTTTGGTTTAATTCGGTTTAAAGACACGGCGGGGCCACGTTTTGGCATATATTTCGAGACCCTAGTCATCAATAGGTATGGAAATTACCCCGTATTAAAGCACTTATCAACAGCTTTCATTTGATATCCATATTGCACATACACATCCGAAGGTTACCCGGGTCCACGTTTTGACCTATATCTCGAGACCCTATCTACCAATAGGTATCCAAACTATACGGAAACCATCTTCAATACCTCCTAAAGTTTGGTTTAATTCGGTTTAAGGACACGGCGGGTCCACGTTTTGGCATATATTTCGATACCCTAGTTATCAATAGATATGAAAATTACCCCGTATTAAAGCACTTATCAACAGCTTTCATTTGATACCCATATTGTACATACTCAACCAAAGGTTACCCGGGTCCACGTTTTGACCTATATCTCGAGACCCCAGTAACGGAGCAGCATGAAAAATACTCTATACTAAAGCATTCACCAACAGCTTCCATTTGATACCCATATTGTACATACACATCCGAAGGTTACCCGGGTCCACGTTTTGACCTATATCTCGAGACCCTATCTACCAATAGGTATCCAAACTATACGGAAACCATCTTCAATACCTCCTTAACAATGTGTGTAAGTTTGGTTTAATTCGGTGCAAAGACACGGCGGGTTCACGTTTTGGCATATATTTCGAGACCCTAGTCATCAATAGGTAAGAAAATTACCCCGTATTAAAGCACTTATCAACAGCTTTCATTTGATATCCATATTGTACAAACACATTCTAGGGTCCACGTTTTGGTCTCCATCTCGAGACCCTAGTCACGGAGCGGATGGAAATACTCTGAACTAAAGCATTCACCAACAGCTTCCATTTGATACCCATATTGTACATACACATCCGAAGGTTACCCGGGTCCACGTTTTGACCTATATTTCGAGACCCTATCTACCAATAGGTATCCAAACTATACGGAAACCATCTTCAATACCTACTTAACAATGTGTGTAAGTTTGGTTTAATTCGGCGCAAAGACACGGCGGGTCCACGTTTTGGCATATATTTCGATACCCTAGTTATCAATAGATATGAAAATTACTCCGTATTAAAGCACTTATCAACAGCTTTCATTTGATACCCATATTGTACATACACGTCCGAAGGTTACCCGGGTCCACGTTTTGACCTATATCTCGAGACCCCATTCACGAAGCGGCATGAAAAATACTCCGAACCAAAGCATTCACCAACAGCTTCCATTTCATACCCATATTGTACATACACATCCGAAGGTTACCCGGGTCCACGTTTTGACCTATATCTCGAGACCCTATCTACCAATAGGTATCCAAACTATACGGAAACCATCTTCAATACCTACTTAACAATGTGTGTAAGTTTGGTTTAATTCGACGCAAAGACACGGCGGGTCCACGTTTTGGCATATATTTCGATACCCTAGTTATCAATAGATATGAAAATTACCCCATATTAAAGCACTTATCAACAGCTTCCATTTGATACCCATATTGTACATACACATCCGAAGGTTACCCGGGTCCACGTTTTGACCTATATCTCGAGACCCTATCTATCAATAGGTATCCAAACTATACGGAAACCATCTTCAATACCTACTTAACAAAGTGTGTAAGTTTGGTTTAATTCGGCGCAAAGACACGGCGGGTCCACGTTTTGGCATATATTTCGATACCCTAGTCATCAATAGGTATGAAAATTACCCCGTATTAAAGCACTTACCAACAGCTTTCATTTGATGCCCATATTGTACATACTCAACCAAAGGTTACCCGGGTCCACGTTTTGACCTATATTTCGAGACCCTATCTACCAATAGGTATCCAAACTATACGGAAACCATCTTCAATACCTACTTAACAATGTGTGTAAGTTTGGTTTAATTCGGTTCAAAGACACGGCGGGTCCACGTTTTGGTATAATATATATTTCCAGACCCTAGTCATCAATAGGTATGAAAATTACCCGGGTCCACGTTTTGACCTATATCTCGAGACCCCAGTAACGGAGCGGCATGAAAAATACTCTATACTAAAGCATTCACCAACAGCTTCCATTTGATACCCATATTGTACATGCACGTCCGAAGGTTATCCGGGTCCACGTTTTGACCTATATCTCGAGACCCTATTTACCAATAGGTATCCAAACTACACGGAAACCATCTTCAATACCTCCTTAACAATGTGTGTAAGTTTGGTTTAATTCGGTTTAAAGACACGGCGGGTCCACGTTTTGGCATATATTTCGAGACCCTAGTCATCAATAGATATGAAAATTACCCCGTATTAAAGCACTTATCAACAGCTTTCATTTGATATCCATAATGTACAAACACATTCTAGGGTCCACGTTTTGGTCTCCATCTCGAGACCCTAGTCACGGAGCGGATGGAAATACTCTGAACTAAAGCATTCACCAACAGCTTCCATTTGATACCCATATTGTACATACACATCCGAAGGTTACCCGGGTCCACGTTTTGAACTATATCTCGAGACCCTATCTACCAATAGGTATCCAAACTGTACGGAAACCATCTTCAATACCTCCTTAACAATGTGTGTAAGTTTGGTTTAATTCGGTGCAAAGACACGGCGGGTCCACGTTTTGGCATATATTTCCAGACCCTAGTCATCTATAGGTATGAAAATTACCCCGTATTAAAGCACTTATCAACAGCTTTCATTTGATACCCATATTGTACATACACAACCAAAGGTTACCCGCGTCCACGTTTTGACCTATATCTCGAGACCCCAGTCACGGAGCGGCATGAAAAATACTCTGTACTAAAGCATTCACCAACAGCTTCAATTTGATATCCATATTGTACAAGCTCATTCTAGGGTCCACGTTTTGGTCTCTACCTCGAGACCCTAGTCACAGAGCGGCATGAAAAATACTCTGAACTAAAGCATTCACCAACAGCTTCCATTTGATATCCATATTGTACATACACGTCCGAAGGTTACCCGGGTCCACGTTTTGACCTATATCTCGAGCCCTATTTCCAAAATCAAATATAATCCATGTTACTCGTGGATAATATAGCTTTCGAATGGTGAAAGAATTTTTAAAATCGGCCCAGTAGTTTTTGAGCCTGTTCATTACAACCAAACAAACAAGCAAAGTTTTCCTCTTTATAATATTAGTATAGATAAACTGAAAATCAGGAAAAAAGGAGATTGTTTTTAAATTTCAAACCAACGCATATGAATAACTAAGAAACAATTGTCTTTTTTCCTGATCATCCATGAATTTTTCGTTTCAATTTATATGTTTTATTAAGCATTGGAGCTTTTTTACCCAGTATCCATTAATATTTTTCAAAAAAAAAACGAAAAAAATTTTTTTTTCCACGAACACGTAATTTCATTCGGATTTCACATTAAATTCTCAAATTTCGTAAGAAATTATTCACTGTTCCAAAATCCACTCCAAAAAAATTCACAAACAATTTTTACATGTTGCACTTACGTTTTTTCCTTATGGCATCCAAATCAGAAAGAAATATTGACACATTGTAATTCACACTGTCAATTTGACAGTTCAGTTCCGCCCCAAGCGTTAAAAAAGTAAGCGACATTATGGCTGGTTCAAAAGAACGCTGTACCCGTTGCCAGTGCTCCGAATTGCAACCAAACTTTACGAAACCCATTTTCAATACTTACTTAACAATGTTCGTAAGTTTGGTTTAATTCGGTGCAAAGACACGGCGGGTCCACGTTTTGGCATATATTTCGAGACCCTACTCATCAATAGGTATGAAAATTACCCCGTATTAAAGCACTTATCAACAGCTTCCATTTGATATCCACATTGGAAAAACACATTCTAGGGTCCACATATTGGTCTCCATCTCGAGACCCTAGTCACGGAGCGAATGGAAATACTCTGAACTAAAGCATTCACCAACAGCTTCCATTTGATACCCATATTGTACATACACATCCGAAGGTTACCCGGGTCCACGTTTTGACCTATATCTCGAGACCCTATCTACCAATAGGTATCCAAACTATACGGAAACCATCTTCAATACCTACTTAACAATGTGTGTAAGTTTGGTTTAATTCGACGCAAAGACACGGCGGCTCCACGTTTTGGCATATATTTCGATACCCTAGTTATCAATAGATATGAAAATTACCCCGTATTAAAGCACTTATCAACAGCTTCCATTTGATACCCATATTGTACATACACATCCGAAGGTTACCCGGGTCCACGTTTTGACCTATATCTCGAGACCCTATCTACCAATAGGTATCCAAACTATACGGAAACCATCTGCAATACCTACTTAACAATGTGTGTAAGTTTGGTTTAATTCGGTTCAAAGACACGGCGGGTCCACGTTTTGGTATATATTTCGAGACCCTAGTCATCAATAGGTATGAAAATTACCCCGTATTAAAGCAATTATCAAAAGCTTTCATTTGATATCCATATTGTACAAACACATTCTAGGGTCCACGTTTTGGTCTCCATCTCGAGACCCTAGTCACGGAGCGGATGGAAATACTCTGAACTAAAGCATTCACCAACAGCTTCCATTTGATACCCATATTGTACATACACATCCGAAGGTTACCCGGGTCCACGTTTTGACCTATATTTCGAGACCCTATCTACCAATAGGTATTCAAACTATACGGAAATCATCTTCAACACCTACTTAACAATGTGTGTAAGTTTGGTTTAATTCGGTGCAAAGACACGGCGGGTTCACGTTTTGGCTTATATTTCGAGACCATAGTCATCAATAGGTATGAAAATTACCCCGTATTAAAGCAATTATCAAAAGCTTTCATTTGATATCCACATTGTAAAAACACATTCTAGGGTCCACGTTTTGGTCTCCATCTCGAGACCCTAGTCACGGAGCGGATGGAAATACTCTGAACTAAAGCATTCACCAACAGCTTCCATTTGATACCCATATTGTACATACACATCCAAAGGTTACCCGGGTCCACGTTTTGACCTATATTTCGAGACCCTATCTACCAATAGGTATTCAAACTATACGGAAATCATCTCCAACACCTACTTAACAATGTGTGTAAGTTTGGTTTAATTCGGTGCAAAGACACGGCGAGTCCACGTTTTAGCATATATTTCGAGACCCTAGTCATCAATAGGTATGAAAATTACCCTGTATTAAAGCACTTATCAACTGCTTCCATTTGATACCCATATTGTACATACACAACCAAAGGTTTCCCGGGTCCACGTCTTGACCTATATCTCGAGACCCCAGTCACGGATCGGCATGAAAAATACTCTGTAATAAAGCATTCACCAACAGCTTTCATTTGATGCCCATATTGTACATACACATCCGAAGGTTACCCGGGTCCACGTTTTGACCTATATCTCGAGACCCTATCTACCAATAGGTATTCAAACTATACGGAAATCATCTTCAACAGCTACTTAACAATGTGTGTAAGTTTGGTTTAATTCGGCGCAAAGACACGGCGGGTCCACGTTTTGGATATATTTCGATACCCTAGTTATCAATAGATATGAAAATTACCCCCTATTTAAGCACTTATCAACAGCTTTCATTTGATACCCATATTGTACAAACACATTCTAGGGTCCACGTTTTGGTCTCCATCTCGAGACCCTAGTCACGGAGCGGATGGAAATACTCTGAACTAAAGCATTCACCAACAGCTTCCATTTGATACCCATATTGTACATACACGTTCGAAGGTTACCCGGGCCCACGTTTTGACCTATATCTCGAGACCAATAGGTATTCAAACTATACGGAAATCATCTTCAATACCTACTTAACAATGTGTGTAAGTTTGGTTTAATTCGGTTCTAAGACACGGCGGGTCCACGTTTTGGCATATATTTCCAGACCCTAGTCATCTATAGGTATGAAAATTACCCCGTATTAAAGCACTTATCAACAGCTTTCATTTGATACCCATATTGTACATACACAACCAAAGGTTACCCGCGTCCACGTTTTGACCTATATCTCGAGACCCCAGTCACGGAGCGGCATGAAAAATACCCTGTACTAAAGCATTCACCAACAGCTTCAATTTGATATCCACATTGTAAAAACACATTCTAGGGTCCACATATTGGTCTCCATCTCGAGACCCTAGTCACGGAGCGAATGGAAATACTCTGAACTAAAGCATTCACCAACAGCTTCCATTTGATACCCATATTGTACATACACATCCGAAGGTTACCCGGGTCCATGTTTTGACCTATATCTCGAGACCCTATCTACCAATAGGTATTCCAACTATACGGAAATCATCTTCAATACCTCCTTAACAATGTGTGTAAGTTTGGTTTAATTCGGTTCAAAGACACGGCGAGTCCACGTTTTGGCATATATTTCGAGACCCTAGTCATCAATAGGTATGAAAATTACCCTGTATTAAAGCACTTATCAACTGCTTCCATTTGATACCCATATTGTACATACACAACCAAAGGTTTCCCGGGTCCACGTCTTGACCTATATCTCGAGACCCCAGTCACGGATCGGCATGAAAAATACTATGTAAGAAAGCATTCACCAACAGCTTTCATTTGATGCCCATATTGTACATACACATCCGAAGGTTACCCGGGTCCATGTTTTGACCTATATCTCGAGACCCTATCTACCAATAGGTATTCCAACTATACGGAAATCATCTTCAATACCTCCTTAACAATGTGTGTAAGTTTGGTTTAATTCGGCGCAAAGACACGGCGGGTCCACGTTTTGGATATATTTCGATACCCTAGTTATCAATAGATATGAAAATTACCCCTATTTAAGCACTTATCAACAGCTTTCATTTGATACCCATATTGTACAAACACATTCTAGGGTCCACGTTTTGGTCTCCATCTCGAGACCCTAGTCACGGAGCGGATGGAAATACTCTGAACTGAAGCATTCACCAACAGCTTCCATTTGATACCCATATTGTACATACACATCCGAAGGTTACCCGGGTCCACGTTTTGACCTATATTTCGAGACCCTATCTACCAATAGGTATCCAAACTATACGGAAACCATCTTCAATACCTACTTAACAATGTGTGTAAGTTTGGTTTAATTCGGCGCAAAGACACGGCGGGTCCACGTTTTGGATATATTTCGATACCCTAGTTATCAATAGATATGAAAATTACCCCCTATTTAAGCACTTATCAACAGCTTTCATTTGATACCCATATTGTACATACAGATCCGAAGGTTACTCGGGTCCACGTTTTGACCTATATCTCGAGACCCTATCTACCAATAGGTATCCAAACTATACGGAAACCATCTTCAGTACCTCCTTAACAATGTGTGTAAGTTTGGTTTAATTCGGTGCAAAGACACGGCGGGTTCACGTTTTGGCATATATTTCGAGACCCTAGTCATCAATAGGTAAGAAAATTACCCCGTATTAAAGCACTTATCAAAAGCTTTCATTTGATATCCATATTGTACAAACACATTCTAGGGTCCACGTTTTGGTCTCCCTCTCGAGACCCTAGTCACGGAGCGGATGGAAATACTCTGAACTAAAGCATTCACCAACAGCTTCCATTTGATACCCATATTGTACATACACATCCAAAGGTTACCCGGGTCCACGTTTTGACCTATATTTCGAGACCCTATCTACCAATAGGTATCCAAACTATACGGAAACCATCTTCAATACCTACTTAACAATGTGTGTAAGTTTGGTTTAATTCGGCGCAAAGACACGGCGGGTCCACGTTTTGGCATATATTTCGATACCCTAGTTATCAATAGATATGAAAATTACTCCGTATTAAAGCACTTATCAGCAGCTTTCATTTGATACCGATATTGTACATACACGTCCGAAGGTTACCCGGGTCCACGTTTTGACCTATATCTCGAGACCCCATTCACGAAGCGGCATGAAAAATATTCCGAACCAAAGCATTCACCAACAGCTTCCATTTCATACCCATATTGTACATACACATCCGAAGGTTACCCGGGTCCACGTTTTGACCTATATCTCGAGACCCTATCTACCAATAGGTATCCAAACTATACGGAAACCATCTTCAATACGTACTTAACAAAGTGTGTAAGTTTGGTTTAATTCGGCGCAAAGACACGGCGGGTCCACGTTTTGGCATATATTTCGATACCCTAGTCATCAATAGATATGAAAATTACCCCGTATTAAAGCACTTATCAACAGCTTTCATTTGATACCCATATTGTACAAACACATTCTAGGGTCCACGTTTTGGTCTCCATCTCGAGACCCTAGTCACGGAGCGGATGGAAATACTCTGAACTGAAGCATTCACCAACAGCTTCCATTTGATACCCATATTGTACATACACATCCGAAGGTTACCCGGGTCCACGTTTTGACCTATATCTCGAGACCCTATCTATCAATAGGTATCCAAACTATACGGAAACCATCTTCAATACCTACTTAACAAAGTGTGTAAGTTTGGTTTAATTCGGCGCAAAGACACGGCGGGTCCACGTTTTGGCATATATTTCGATACCCTAGTCATCAATAGGTATGAAAATTACCCCGTATTAAAGCACTTACCAACAGCTTTCATTTGATGCCCATATTGCTCAACCAAAGGTTACCCGGGTCCACGTTTTGACCTATATTTCGAGACCCTATCTACCAATAGGTATCCAAACTATACGGAAACCATCTTCAATACCTACTTAACAATGTGTGTAAGTTTGGTTTAATTCGGTTCAAAGACACGGCGGGTCCACGTTTTGGTATAATATATATTTCCAGACCCTAGTCATCAATAGGTATGAAAATTACCCCGTATTAAAGCACTTATCAACAGCTTCCATTTGATATCCACATTGGAAAAACACATTCTAGGGTCCACATATTGGTCTCCATCTCGAGACCCTAGTCACGGAGCGAATGGAAATACTCTGAACTAAAGCATTCACCAACAGCTTCCATTTGATACCCATATTGTACATACACATCCGAAGGTTACCCGGGTCCACGTTTTGACCTATATCTCGAGACCCTATCTACCAATAGGTATCCAAACTATACGGAAACCATCTTCAATACCTACTTAACAATGTGTGTAAGTTTGGTTTAATTCGACGCAAAGACACGGCGGCTCCACGTTTTGGCATATATTTCGATACCCTAGTTATCAATAGATATGAAAATTACCCCGTATTAAAGCACTTATCAACAGCTTCCATTTGATACCCATATTGTACATACACATCCGAAGGTTACCCGGGTCCACGTTTTGACCTATATCTCGAGACCCTATCTACCAATAGGTATCCAAACTATACGGAAACCATCTGCAATACCTACTTAACAATGTGTGTAAGTTTGGTTTAATTCGGTTCAAAGACACGGCGGGTCCACGTTTTGGTATATATTTCGAGACCCTAGTCATCAATAGGTATGAAAATTACCCCGTATTAAAGCAATTATCAAAAGCTTTCATTTGATATCCATATTGTACATACACATCCGAAGGTTACCCGGGTCCACGTTTTGACCTATATCTCGAGACCCTATCTACCAATAGGTATCCAAACTATACGGAAACCATCTTCAATACCTCCTAAAGTTTGGTTTAATTCGGTTTAAGGACACGGCGGGTCCACGTTTTGGCATATATTTCGATACCCTAGTTATCAATAGATATGAAAATTACCCCGTATTAAAGCACTTATCAACAGCTTTCATTTGATACCCATATTGTACATACTCAACCAAAGGTTACCCGGGTCCACGTTTTGACCTATATCTCGAGACCCCAGTAACGGAGCAGCATGAAAAATACTCTATACTAAAGCATTCACCAACAGCTTCCATTTGATACCCATATTGTACATACACATCCGAAGGTTACCCGGGTCCACGTTTTGACCTATATCTCGAGACCCTATCTACCAATAGGTATCCAAACTATACGGAAACCATCTTCAATACCTCCTTAACAATGTGTGTAAGTTTGGTTTAATTCGGTGCAAAGACACGGCGGGGTCACGTTTTGGCATATATTTCGAGACCCTAGTCATCAATAGGTAAGAAAATTACCCCGTATTAAAGCACTTATCAACAGCTTTCATTTGATATCCATATTGTACAAACACATTCTAGGGTCCACGTTTTGGTCTCCATCTCGAGACCCTAGTCACGGAGCGGATGGAAATACTCTGAACTAAAGCATTCACCAACAGCTTCCATTTGATACCCATATTGTACATACACATCCGAAGGTTACCCGGGTCCACGTTTTGACCTATATTTCGAGACCCTATCTACCAATAGGTATCCAAACTATACGGAAACCATCTTCAATACCTACTTAACAATGTGTGTAAGTTTGGTTTAATTCGGCGCAAAGACACGGCGGGTCCACGTTTTGGCATATATTTCGATACCCTAGTTATCAATAGATATGAAAATTACTCCGTATTAAAGCACTTATCAACAGCTTTCATTTGATACCCATATTGTACATACACGTCCGAAGGTTACCCGGGTCCACGTTTTGACCTATATCTCGAGACCCCATTCACGAAGCGGCATGAAAAATACTCCGAACCAAAGCATTCACCAACAGCTTCCATTTCATACCCATATTGTACATACACATCCGAAGGTTACCCGGGTCCACGTTTTGACCTATATCTCGAGACCCTATCTACCAATAGGTATCCAAACTATACGGAAACCATCTTCAATACCTACTTAACAATGTGTGTAAGTTTGGTTTAATTCGACGCAAAGACACGGCGGGTCCACGTTTTGGCATATATTTCGATACCCTAGTTATCAATAGATATGAAAATTACCCCGTATTAAAGCACTTATCAACAGCTTCCATTTGATACCCATATTGTACATACACATCCGAAGGTTACCCGGGTCCACGTTTTGACCTATATCTCGAGACCCTATCTATCAATAGGTATCCAAACTATACGGAAACCATCTTCAATACCTACTTAACAAAGTGTGTAAGTTTGGTTTAATTCGGCGCAAAGACACGGCGGGTCCACGTTTTGGCATATATTTCGATACCCTAGTCATCAATAGGTATGAAAATTACCCCGTATTAAAGCACTTACCAACAGCTTTCATTTGATGCCCATATTGTACATACTCAACCAAAGGTTACCCGGGTCCACGTTTTGACCTATATTTCGAGACCCTATCTACCAATAGGTATCCAAACTATACGGAAACCATCTTCAATACCTACTTAACAATGTGTGTAAGTTTGGTTTAATTCGGTTCAAAGACACGGCGGGTCCACGTTTTGGTATAATATATATTTCCAGACCCTAGTCATCAATAGGTATGAAAATTACCCGGGTCCACGTTTTGACCTATATCTCGAGACCCCAGTAACGGAGCGGCATGAAAAATCCTCTGGGCTAAAGCATTCACCAACAGCTTCCATTTGATACCCATATTGTACATACACGTCCGAAGGTTACCCGGGTCCACGTTTTGACTTATATCTCGAGACCCTATCTACCAATAGGTATCCAAACTGTACGGAAACCATCTTCAATACCTCCTTAACAATGTGTGTAAGTTTGGTTTAATTCGGTTCAAAGACACGGCGAGTCCACGTTTTGGCATATATTTCGAGACCCTAGTCATCAATAGGTATGAAAATTACCCCGTATTAAAGCACTTATCCACAGCTTCCATTTGATACCCATATTGTACATGCACGTCCGAAGGTTATCCGGGTCCACGTTTTGACCTATATCTCGAGACCCTATTTACCAATAGGTATCCAAACTACACGGAAACCATCTTCAATACCTCCTTAACAATGTGTGTAAGTTTGGTTTAATTCGGTTTAAAGACACGGCGGGTCCACGTTTTGGCATATATTTCGAGACCCTAGTCATCAATAGATATGAAAATTACCCCGTATTAAAGCACTTATCAACAGCTTTCATTTGATATCCATAATGTACAAACACATTCTAGGGTCCACGTTTTGGTCTCCATCTCGAGACCCTAGTCACGGAGCGGATGGAAATACTCTGAACTAAAGCATTCACCAACAGCTTCCATTTGATACCCATATTGTACATACACATTCGAAGGTTACCCGGGTCCACGTTTTGAACTATATCTCGAGACCCTATCTACCAATAGGTATCCAAACTGTACGGAAACCATCTTCAATACCTCCTTAACAATGTGTGTAAGTTTGGTTTAATTCGGTGCAAAGACACGGCGGGTCCACGTTTTGGCATATATTTCCAGACCCTAGTCATCTATAGGTATGAAAATTACCCCGTATTAAAGCACTTATCAACAGCTTTCATTTGATACCCATATTGTACATACACAACCAAAGGTTACCCGCGTCCACGTTTTGACCTATATCTCGAGACCCCAGTCACGGAGCGGCATGAAAAATACTCTGTACTAAAGCATTCACCAACAGCTTCAATTTGATATCCATATTGTACAAGCTCATTCTAGGGTCCACGTTTTGGTCTCTACCTCGAGACCCTAGTCACAGAGCGGCATGAAAAATACTCTGAACTAAAGCATTCACCAACAGCTTCCATTTGATATCCATATTGTACATACACGTCCGAAGGTTACCCGGGTCCACGTTTTGACCTATATCTCGAGCCCTATTTCCAAAATCAAATATAATCCATGTTACTCGTGGATAATATAGCTTTCGAATGGTGAAAGAATTTTTAAAATCGGCCCAGTAGTTTTTGAGCCTGTTCATTACAACCAAACAAACAAGCAAAGTTTTCCTCTTTATAATATTAGTATAGATAAACTGAAAATCAGGAAAAAAGGAGATTGTTTTTAAATTTCAAACCAACGCATATGAATAACTAAGAAACAATCGTCTTTTTTCCTGATCATCCATGAATTTTTCGTTTCAATTTATATGTTTTATTAAGCATTGGAGCTTTTTTACCCAGTATCCATTAATATTTTTCAAAAAAAAAACGAAAAAAATTTTTTTTTCCACGAACACGTAATTTCATTCGGATTTCACATTAAATTCTCAAATTTCGTAAGAAATTATTCACTGTTCCAAAATCCACTCCAAAAAAATTCACAAACAATTTTTACATGTTGCACTTACGTTTTTTCCTTATGGCATCCAAATCAGAAAGAAATATTGACACATTGTAATTCACACTGTCAATTTGACAGTTCAGTTCCGCCCCAAGCGTTAAAAAAGTAAGCGACATTATGGCTGGTTCAAAAGAACGCTGTACCCGTTGCCAGTGCTCCGAATTGCAACCAAACTTTACGAAACCCATTTTCAATACTTACTTAACAATGTTCGTAAGTTTGGTTTAATTCGGTGCAAAGACACGGCGGGTCCACGTTTTGGCATATATTTCGAGACCCTACTCATCAATAGGTATGAAAATTACCCCGTATTAAAGCACTTATCAACAGCTTCCATTTGATATCCACATTGGAAAAACACATTCTAGGGTCCACATATTGGTCTCCATCTCGAGACCCTAGTCACGGAGCGAATGGAAATACTCTGAACTAAAGCATTCACCAACAGCTTCCATTTGATACCCATATTGTACATACACATCCGAAGGTTACCCGGGTCCACGTTTTGACCTATATCTCGAGACCCTATCTACCAATAGGTATCCAAACTATACGGAAACCATCTTCAATACCTACTTAACAATGTGTGTAAGTTTGGTTTAATTCGACGCAAAGACACGGCGGCTCCACGTTTTGGCATATATTTCGATACCCTAGTTATCAATAGATATGAAAATTACCCCGTATTAAAGCACTTATCAACAGCTTCCATTTGATACCCATATTGTACATACACATCCGAAGGTTACCCGGGTCCACGTTTTGACCTATATCTCGAGACCCTATCTACCAATAGGTATCCAAACTATACGGAAACCATCTGCAATACCTACTTAACAATGTGTGTAAGTTTGGTTTAATTCGGTTCAAAGACACGGCGGGTCCACGTTTTGGTATATATTTCGAGACCCTAGTCATCAATAGGTATGAAAATTACCCCGTATTAAAGCAATTATCAAAAGCTTTCATTTGATATCCATATTGTACAAACACATTCTAGGGTCCACGTTTTGGTCTCCATCTCGAGACCCTAGTCACGGAGCGGATGGAAATACTCTGAACTAAAGCATTCACCAACAGCTTCCATTTGATACCCATATTGTACATACACATCCGAAGGTTACCCGGGTCCACGTTTTGACCTATATTTCGAGACCCTATCTACCAATAGGTATTCAAACTATACGGAAATCATCTTCAACACCTACTTAACAATGTGTGTAAGTTTGGTTTAATTCGGTGCAAAGACACGGCGGGTTCACGTTTTGGCTTATATTTCGAGACCCTAGTCATCAATAGGTATGAAAATTACCCCGTATTAAAGCAATTATCAAAAGCTTTCATTTGATATCCACATTGTAAAAACACATTCTAGGGTCCACGTTTTGGTCTCCATCTCGAGACCCTAGTCACGGAGCGGATGGAAATACTCTGAACTAAAGCATTCACCAACAGCTTCCATTTGATACCCATATTGTACATACACATCCAAAGGTTACCCGGGTCCACGTTTTGACCTATATTTCGAGACCCTATCTACCAATAGGTATTCAAACTATACGGAAATCATCTCCAACACCTACTTAACAATGTGTGTAAGTTTGGTTTAATTCGGTGCAAAGACACGGCGAGTCCACGTTTTGGCATATATTTCGAGACCCTAGTCATCAATAGGTATGAAAATTACCCTGTATTAAAGCACTTATCAACTGCTTCCATTTGATACCCATATTGTACATACACAACCAAAGGTTTCCCGGGTCCACGTCTTGACCTATATCTCGAGACCCCAGTCACGGATCGGCATGAAAAATACTCTGTAATAAAGCATTCACCAACAGCTTTCATTTGATGCCCATATTGTACATACACATCCGAAGGTTACCCGGGTCCACGTTTTGACCTATATCTCGAGACCCTATCTACCAATAGGTATTCAAACTATACGGAAATCATCTTCAACAGCTACTTAACAATGTGTGTAAGTTTGGTTTAATTCGGCGCAAAGACACGGCGGGTCTACGTTTTGGATATATTTCGATACCCTAGTTATCAATAGATATGAAAATTACCCCCTATTTAAGCACTTATCAACAGCTTTCATTTGATACCCATATTGTACAAACACATTCTAGGGTCCACGTTTTGGTCTCCATCTCGAGACCCTAGTCACGGAGCGGATGGAAATACTCTGAACTAAAGCATTCACCAACAGCTTCCATTTGATACCCATATTGTACATACACGTTCGAAGGTTACCCGGGCCCACGTTTTGACCTATATCTCGAGACCAATAGGTATTCAAACTATACGGAAATCATCTTCAATACCTACTTAACAATGTGTGTAAGTTTGGTTTAATTCGGTTCTAAGACACGGCGGGTTCACGTTTTGGCATATATTTCCAGACCCTAGTCATCTATAGGTATGAAAATTACCCCGTATTAAAGCACTTATCAACAGCTTTCATTTGATACCCATATTGTACATACACAACCAAAGGTTACCCGCGTCCACGTTTTGACCTATATCTCGAGACCCCAGTCACGGAGCGGCATGAAAAATACCCTGTACTAAAGCATTCACCAACAGCTTCAATTTGATATCCACATTGTAAAAACACATTCTAGGGTCCACATATTGGTCTCCATCTCGAGACCCTAGTCACGGAGCGAATGGAAATACTCTGAACTAAAGCATTCACCAACAGCTTCCATTTGATACCCATATTGTACATACACATCCGAAGGTTACCCGGGTCCATGTTTTGACCTATATCTCGAGACCCTATCTACCAATAGGTATTCCAACTATACGGAAATCATCTTCAATACCTCCTTAACAATGTGTGTAAGTTTGGTTTAATTCGGTTCAAAGACACGGCGAGTCCACGTTTTGGCATATATTTCGAGACCCTAGTCATCAATAGGTATGAAAATTACCCTGTATTAAAGCACTTATCAACTGCTTCCATTTGATACCCATATTGTACATACACAACCAAAGGTTTCCCGGGTCCACGTCTTGACCTATATCTCGAGACCCCAGTCACGGATCGGCATGAAAAATACTATGTAAGAAAGCATTCACCAACAGCTTTCATTTGATGCCCATATTGTACATACACATCCGAAGGTTACCCGGGTCCACGTTTTGACCTATATCTCGAGACCCTATCTACCAATAGGTATTCAAACTATACGGAAATCATCTTCAACAGCTACTTAACAATGTGTGTAAGTTTGGTTTAATTCGGCGCAAAGACACGGCGGGTCCACGTTTTGGATATATTTCGATACCCTAGTTATCAATAGATATGAAAATTATCCCTATTTAAGCACTTATCAACAGCTTTCATTTGATACCCATATTGTACAAACACATTCTAGGGTCCACGTTTTGGTCTCCATCTCGAGACCCTAGTCACGGAGCGGATGGAAATACTCTGAACTGAAGCATTCACCAACAGCTTCCATTTGATACCCATATTGTACATACACATCCGAAGGTTACCCGGGTCCACGTTTTGACCTATATTTCGAGACCCTATCTACCAATAGGTATCCAAACTATACGGAAACCATCTTCAATACCTACTTAACAATGTGTGTAAGTTTGGTTTAATTCGGCGCAAAGACACGGCGGGTCCACGTTTTGGATATATTTCGATACCCTAGTTATCAATAGATATGAAAATTACCCCCTATTTAAGCACTTATCAACAGCTTTCATTTGATACCCATATTGTACATACAGATCCGAAGGTTACTCGGGTCCACGTTTTGACCTATATCTCGAGACCCTATCTACCAATAGGTATCCAAACTATACGGAAACCATCTTCAGTACCTCCTTAACAATGTGTGTAAGTTTGGTTTAATTCGGTGCAAAGACACGGCGGGTTCACGTTTTGGCATATATTTCGAGACCCTAGTCATCAATAGGTAAGAAAATTACCCCGTATTAAAGCACTTATCAAAAGCTTTCATTTGATATCCATATTGTACAAACACATTCTAGGGTCCACGTTTTGGTCTCCCTCTCGAGACCCTAGTCACGGAGCGGATGGAAATACTCTGAACTAAAGCATTCACCAACAGCTTCCATTTGATACCCATATTGTACATACACATCCGAAGGTTACCCGGGTCCACGTTTTGACCTATATTTCGAGACCCTATCTACCAATAGGTATCCAAACTATACGGAAACCATCTTCAATACCTACTTAACAATGTGTGTAAGTTTGGTTTAATTCGGCGCAAAGACACGGCGGGTCCACGTTTTGGCATATATTTCGATACCCTAGTTATCAATAGATATGAAAATTACTCCGTATTAAAGCACTTATCAGCAGCTTTCATTTGATACCGATATTGTACATACACGTCCGAAGGTTACCCGGGTCCACGTTTTGACCTATATCTCGAGACCCCATTCACGAAGCGGCATGAAAAATATTCCGAACCAAAGCATTCACCAACAGCTTCCATTTCATACCCATATTGTACATACACATCCGAAGGTTACCCGGGTCCACGTTTTGACCTATATCTCGAGACCCTATCTACCAATAGGTATCCAAACTATACGGAAACCATCTTCAATACGTACTTAACAAAGTGTGTAAGTTTGGTTTAATTCGGCGCAAAGACACGGCGGGTCCACGTTTTGGCATATATTTCGATACCCTAGTCATCAATAATATGAAAATTACCCGTATTAAAGCACTTATCAACAGCTTTCATTTGATACCCATATTGTACCAAACACATTCTAGGGTCCACGTTTGGTCTCCATCTCGAGACCCAGTCACGGAGCGGATGGAAATACTCTGAACTGAAGCATTCACCAACAGCTTCCATTTGATACCCATATTGTACATACACATCCGAAGGGTTACCCGGGTCCACGTTTGACCTATATCTCGAGACCCTATCTATCAATAGGTATCCAAACTATACGGAAACCATCTTCAATACCTACTTAACAAAGTGTGTAAGTTTGGTTTAATTCGGCGCAAAGACACGGCGGGTCCACGTTTTGGCATATATTTTCGATACCCTAGTCATCAATAGATATGAAAATTACCCCGTATTAAAGCACTTATCAACAGCTTCCATTTGATACCCATAGTGTACATACACATCCGAAGGTTACCCGGGTCCACGTTTTGAACCTATATCTGAGACCCTATCTACCAATAGGTATCCAAACTATACGGAAACCATCTCCAATACCTACTTAACAATGTGTGTAAGTTTGGTTTAATTCGGTTCAAAGACACGGCGGGTCCACGTTTTGGCATATTTCCAGACCCTAGTCATCAATAGGTATGAAAATTACCCCGTATTAAAGCACTTACAACAGCTTTCATTTGATACCCATATTGTACATGCTCAACCAAAGGTTACCCGGGTCCACGTTTTGACCTATATCTCGAGACCCCAGTAACGGAGCGGCATGAAAATTACTCTATACTAAAGATATCACCAACAGCTTCCATTTGATACCCATATTGTACATACACGTCCGAAGGTTACCCGGGTCCACGTTTTGACCTATATCTCGAGACCCTTCTACCAATAGGTATCCAAACTACACGGAAACCATCTTCAATACCTCCTTAACAATGTGTGTAAGTTTTGGTTTAATTCGGTTTAAAGACACGGCGGGTCCACGTTTTGGCATATATTTCGAGACCCTAGTCATCAATAGATATGAGAATTACCCCGTATTAAAGCACTTATCAATCAGCTTTCATTTGATATCCATATTGTACAAACACATTCTAGGGTCCACGTTTTGGTCTCCATCTCGAGACCCTAGTCACGGAGCGGATGGAATACTCTGAACTAAAGCATTCACCACAGCTTCCATTTGATACCCATATTGTACATACACATCCGAAGGTTACCCGGGTCCACGTTTGAACTATATCTCGAGACCCTATCCACCAATAGGTATCCAAACTGTACGGAAACCATCTTCAATACCTCCTTACCAATGTGTGTAAGTTTGGTTTAATTCGGTGCAAAGACACGGCGGGTCCACGTTTTGGCATATATTTCCAGACCCTAGTCATCTATAGGTATGAAAATTACCCCGTATTAAAGCACTTATCAACAGCTTTCATTTGATACCCATATTGTACATACACAACCAAAGGTTACCCGCGTCCACGTTTTGACCTATATCTCGAGACCCCAGTCACGGAGCGGCATGAAAAATACTCTGTACTAAAGCATTCACCAACAGCTTCAATTTGATATCCATGTTGTACAAGCTCATTCTACGGTCCACGTTTTGGTCTCTACCTCGAGACCCTAGTCACAGAGCGGCATGAAAAATACTCTGAACTAAAGCATTCACCCACAGCTTCCATTTGATATCCATATTGTACATACACGTCCGAAGGTTACCCGGGTCCACGTTTTGACCTATATCTCGAGCCCTATTTCCAAAATAAAATATAATCCATGTTACTCGTGGATAATGTAGCTTTCGAATGGTGAAAGAATTTTTAAAATCGGTCCAGTAGTTTTTGAGCCTGTTCATTACAACCAAACAAACAAACAAAGTTTTCCTCTTTATAATATTAGTATAGATAAACTGAAAATCAGGAAAAAAGGAGATTGTTTTTAAATTTCAAACCAACGCATATGAATAACTAAGAAACAATCGTCTTTTTTCCTGATCATCCATGAATTTTTCGTTTCAATTTATATGTTTTATTAAGCATTGGAGCTTTTTTACCCAGTATCCATTAATATTTTTCAAAAAAAAAACGAAAAAAATTTTTTTTTCCACGAACACGTAATTTCATTCGGATTTCACATTAAATTCTCAAATTTCGTAAGAAATTATTCACTGTTCCAAAATCCACTCCAAAAAAATTCACAAACAATTTTTACATGTTGCACTTACGTTTTTTCCTTATGGCATCCAAATCAGAAAGAAATATTGACACATTGTAATTCACACTGTCAATTTGACAGTTCAGTTCCGCCCCAAGCGTTAAAAAAGTAAGCGACATTATGGCTGGTTCAAAAGAACGCTGTACCCGTTGCCAGTGCTCCGAATTGCAACCAAACTTTACGAAACCCATTTTCAATACTTACTTAACAATGTTCGTAAGTTTGGTTTAATTCGGTGCAAAGACACGGCGGGTCCACGTTTTGGCATATATTTCGAGACCCTAGTCATCAATAGGTATGAAAATTACCCCGTATTAAAGCACATATCAACAGCTTCCATTTGATATCCACATTGGAAAAACACATTCTAGGGTCCACATATTGGTCTCCATCTCGAGACCCTAGTCACGGAGCGGATGGAAATACTCTGAACTAAAGCATTCACCCACAGCTTCCATTTGATATCCATATTGTACATACACGTCCGAAGGTTACCCGGGTCCACGTTTTGACCTATATCTCGAGACCCTATCTACCAATAGGTATCCAAACTATACGGAAACCATCTTCAATACCTACTTAACAATGTGTGTAAGTTTGGTTTAATTCGACGCAAAGACACGGCGGGTGCACGTTTTGGCACATATTTCGATACCCTAGTTATCAATAGATATTAAAATTACCCCGTATTAAAGCACTTATCAACAGCTTCCATTTGATACCCATATTGTACATACACATCCGAAGGTTACCCGGGTCCACGTTTTGACCTATATCTCGAGACCCTATCTACCAATAGGTATCCAAACTATACGGAAACCATCTTCAATACCTACTTAACAACGTGTGTAAGTTTGGTTTAATTCGGTTCAAAGACACGGCGGGTCCACGTTTTGGTATATATTTCGAGACCCTAGTCATCAATAGGTATGAAAATTATCCCGTATTAAAGCAATTATCAAAAGCTTTCATTTGATATCCATATTGTACAAACACATTCTAGGGTCCACGTTTTGGTCTCCATCCCGAGACCCTAGTCACGGAGCGGATGGAAATACTCTGAACTAAAGCATTCACCAACAGCTTCCATTTGATACCCATATTGTACATACACATCCGAAGGTTACCCGGGTCCACGTTTTGACCTATATTTCGAGACCCTATCTACCAATAGGTATTCAAACTATACGGAAATCATCTCCAACACCTACTTAACAATGTGTGTAAGTTTGGTTTAATTCGGTTCAAAGACACGGCGGGTCCACGTTTTGGCCTATATTTCGAGACCCTAGTCATCAATAGGTATGAAAATTACCCCGTATTAAAGCAATTATCAAAAGCTTTCATTTGATATCCACATTGTAAAAACACATTCTAGGGTCCACATATTGGTCTCCATCTCGAGACCCTAGTCACGGAGCGAATGGAAATACTCTGAACTAAAGCATTCACCAACAGCTTCCATTTGATACCCATATTGTACATACACGTTCGAAGGTTACCCGGGCCCACGTTTTGACCTATATCTCGAGACCAATAGGTATTCGCACTATACGGAAATCATCTTCAATACCTACTTAAAATGTGTGTAAGTTTGGTTTAATTCGGTTCTAAGACACGGCGGGTCCACGTTTTGGCATATATTTCCAGACCCTAGTCATCTATAGGTATGAAAATTACCCCGTATTAAAGCACTTATCAACAGCTTTCATTTGATACCCATATTGTACATGCACAACCAAAGGTTACCCGCGTCCACGTTTTGACCTATATCTCGAGACCCCAGTCACGGAGCGGCATGAAAAATACCCTGTACTAAAGCATTCACCAACAGCTTCAATTTGATATCCATATTGTACAAACACATTCTAGGGTCCACGTTTTGGTCTCTACCTCGAGACCCTAGTCACAGAGCGGCATGAAAAATACTCTGAACTAAAGCATTCACCAACAGCTTCCATTTGATATCCATATTGTACATACACGTCCGTTACCCGGGTCCACGTTTTGACCTATATCTCGAGCCCTATTTCCAAAATAAAATATAATCCATGTTACTCGTGGATAATGTAGCTTTCGAATGGTGAAAGAATTTTTAAAATCGGTCCAGTAGTTTTTGAGCCTGTTCATTACAACCAAACAAACAAACAAAGTTTTCCTCTTTATAATATTAGTATAGATAAACTGAAAATCAAGAAAAAGAGATTGTTTTTAAATTTCAAACCAACGCATATGAATAACTAAGAAACAATCGTCTTTTTTCCTGATCATCGATGAATTTTTCGTTTCAATTTATATGTTTTATTAAGCATTGGAGCTTTTTTACCCAGTATCCATTAATATTTTTCAAAAAAAAAACGAAAAAATTTTTTTTTTCCACGAACACGTAATTTCATTCGGATTTCACATTAAATTCTCAAATTTCGTAAGAAATTATTCACTGTTCCAAAATCCACTCCAAAAAAATTCACAAACAATTTTTACATGTTGCACTTACGTTTTTTCCTTATGGCATCCAAATCAGAAAGAAATATTGACACATTGTAATTCACACTGTCAATTTGACAGTTCAGTTCCGCCCCAAGCGTTAAAAAAGTAAGCGACATTATGGCTGGTTCAAAAGAACGCTGTACCCGTTGCCAGTGCTCCGAATTGCAACCAAACTTTACGAAACCCATTTTCAATACTTACTTAACAATGTGCGTAAGTTTGGTTTAATTCGGTGCAAAGACACGGCGGGTCCACGTTTTGGCATATATTTCGAGACCCTAGTCATCAATAGGTATGAAAATTACCCAGTATTAAAGCACTTATCAACAGCTTTCATTTGATATCCACATTGGAAAAACACATTCTAGGGTCCACATATTGGTCTCCATCTCGAGACCCTAGTCACGGAGCGAATGGAAATACTCTGAACTAAAGCATTCACCAACAGCTTCCATTTGATACCCATATTGTACATACACATCCGAAGGTTACCCGGGTCCACGTTTTGACCTATATCTCGAGACCCTATCTACCAATAGGTATTCCAACTATACGGAAATCATCGTCAATACCTCCTTAACAACGTGTGTAAGTTTGGTTTAATTCGGTTCAAAGACACGGCGAGTCCACGTTTTGGCATATATTTCGAGACCCTAGTCATCAATAGGTATGAAAATTACCCTGTATTAAAGCACTTATCAACTGCTTCCATTTGATACCCATATTGTACATACACAACCAAAGGTTTCCCGGGTCCACGTTTTGACCTATATCTCGAGACCCTATCTACCAATAGGTATTCAAACTATACGGAAATCATCTTCAACAGCTACTTAACAATGTGTGTAAGTTTGGTTTAATTCGGTGCAAAGACACGGCGGGTCCACGTTTTGGCATATATTTCGAGACCCTAGTCATCAATAGGTATGAAAATTACCCCGTATTAAAGCAATTATCAAAAGCTTTCATTTGATATCCATATTGTACAAACACATTCTAGGGTCCACGTTTTGGTCTCCATCTCGAGACCCTAGTCACGGAGCGGATGGAAATACTCTGAACTAAAGCATTCACCAACAGCTTCCATTTGATACCCATATTGTACATACACATCCGAAGGTTACCCGGGTCCACGTTTTGACCTATATTTCGAGACCCTATCTACCAATAGGTATCCAAACTATACGGAAACCATCTTCAATACCTACTTAACAATGTGTGTAAGTTTGGTTTAATTCGGCGCAAAGACACGGCGGGTCCACGTTTTGGATATATTTCGATACCCTAGTTATCAATAGATATGAAAATTACCCCCTATTTAAGCACTTATCAACAGCTTTCATTTGATACCCATATTGTACATACACATCCGAAGGTTACCCGGGTCCACGTTTTGACCTATATCTCGAGACCCTATCTACCAATAGGTATCCAAACTATACGGAAACCATCTTCAGTACCTCCTTAACAATGTGTGTAAGTTTGGTTTAATTCGGTGCAAAGACACGGCGGGTTCACGTTTTGGCATATATTTCGAGACCCTAGTCATCAATAGGTAAGAAAATTACCCCGTATTAAAGCACTTATCAACAGCTTTCATTTGATATCCATATTGTACAAACACATTCTAGGGTCCACGTTTTGGTCTCCATCTCGAGACCCTAGTCACGGAGCGGATGGAAATACTCTGAACTAAAGCATTCACCAACAGCTTCCATTTGATACCCATATTGTACATACACATCCGAAGGTTACCCGGGTCCACGTTTTGACCTATATTTCGAGACCCTATCTACCAATAGGTATCCAAACTATACGGAAACCATCTTCAATACCTACTTAACAATGTGTGTAAGTTTGGTTTAATTCGGCGCAAAGACACGGCGGGTCCACGTTTTGGCATATATTTCGATACCCTAGTTATCAATAGATATGAAAATTACTCCGTATTAAAGCACTTATCAGCAGCTTTCATTTGATACCCATATTGTACATACACGTCCGAAGGTTACCCGGGTCCACGTTTTGACCTATATCTCGAGACCCCATTTACGAAGCGGCATGAAAAATACTCCGAACCAAAGCATTCACCAACAGCTTCCATTTCATACCCATATTGTACATACACATCCGAAGGTTACCCGGGTCCACGTTTTGACCTATATCTCGAGACCCTATCTACCAATAGGTATCCAAACTATACGGAAACCATCTTCAATACCTACTTAACAATGTGTGTAAGTTTGGTTTAATTCGACGCAAAGACACGGCGGGTCCACGTTTTGGCATATATTTCGATACCCTAGTCATCAATAGATATAAAAATTACCCCGTATTAAAGCACTTATCAACAGCTTCCATTTGATACCCATATTGTGCATACACATCCGAAGGTTACCCGGGTCCACGTTTTGACCTATATCTCGAGACCCCATTCACGAAGCGGCATGAAAAATACTCCGAACCAAAGCATTCACCAACAGCTTCCATTTCATACCCATATTGTACATACACATCCGAAGGTTACCCGGGTCCACGTTTTGACCTATATCTCGAGACCCTATCTATCAATAGGTATCCAAACTATACGGAAACCATCTTCAATACCTACTTAACAAAGTGTGTAAGTTTGGTTTAATTCGGCGCAAAGACACGGCGGGTCCACGTTTTGGCATATATTTCGATACCCTAGTCATCAATAGATATGAAAATTACCCCGTATTAAAGCACTTATCAACAGCTTCCATTTGATACCCATATTGTGCATACACATCCGAAGGTTACCCGGGTCCACGTTTTGACCTATATCTCGAGACCCTATCTACCAATAGGTATCCAAACTATACGGAAATCATCTTCAATACCTACTTAACAATGTGTGTAAGTTTGGTTTAATTCGGTTCAAAGACACGGCGGGTCCACGGTTTGGTATATATTTCCAGACCCTAGTCATCAATAGGTATGAAAATTACCCCGTATTAAAGCACTTACCAACAGCTTTCATTTGATACCCATATTGTACATGCTCAACCAAAGGTTACCCGGGTCCACGTTTTGACCTATATCTCGAGACCCCAGTAACGGAGCGGCATGAAAAATACTCTATACTAAAGCATTCACCAACTGCTTCCATTTGATGCCCATATTGTACATACACGTCCGAAGGTTACCCGGGTCCACGTTTTGACCTATATCTCGAGACCCTATCTACCAATAGGTATCCAAACTACACGGAAACCATCTTCAATAGCTACTTAACAATGTGTGTAAGTTTGGTTTAATTCGGTGCAAAGACACGGCGGGTCCACGTTTTGGCATATATTTCGAGGCCCTAGTCATCAATAGATATGAGAATTACCCCGTATTAAAGCACTTATCAACAGCTTTCATTTGATATCCATATTGTACAAACACATTCTAGGGTCCACGTTTTGGTCTCCATCTCGAGACCCTAGTCACGGAGCGGATGGAAATACTCTGAACTAAAGCATTCACCAACAGCTTCCATTTGATACCCATATTGTACATACACATCCGAAGGTTACCCCGGTCTACGTTTTGAACTATATCTCGAGACCCTATCTACCAATAGGTATCCAAACTGTACGGAAACCATCTTCAATACCTCCTTAACAATGTGTGTAAGTTTGGTTTAATTCGGTGCAAAGACACGGCGGGTCCACGTTTTGGCATATATTTCGATACCCTAGTCATCAATAGATATGAAAATTACCCCGTATTAAAGCACTTATCAACAGCTTCCATTTGATACCCATATTGTGCATACACATCCGAAGGTTACCCGGGTCCACGTTTTGACCTATATCTCGAGACCCTATCTACCAATAGGTATCCAAACTATACGGAAATCATCTTCAATACCTACTTAACAATGTGTGTAAGTTTGGTTTAATTCGGTTCAAAGACACGGCGGGTCCACGGTTTGGTATATATTTCCAGACCCTAGTCATCAATAGGTATGAAAATTACCCCGTATTAAAGCACTTACCAACAGCTTTCATTTGATACCCATATTGTACATGCTCAACCAAAGGTTACCCGGGTCCACGTTTTGACCTATATCTCGAGACCCCAGTAACGGAGCGGCATGAAAAATACTCTATACTAAAGCATTCACCAACTGCTTCCATTTGATGCCCATATTGTACATACACGTCCGAAGGTTACCCGGGTCCACGTTTTGACCTATATCTCGAGACCCTATCTACCAATAGGTATCCAAACTATACGGAAACCATCTTCAATACCTACTTAACAATGTGTGTAAGTTTGGTTTAATTCGACGCAAAGACACGGCGGGTCCACGTTTTGGCATATATTTCGATACCCTAGTCATCAATAGATATAAAAATTACCCCGTATTAAAGCACTTATCAACAGCTTCCATTTGATACCCATATTGTGCATACACATCCGAAGGTTACCCGGGTCCACGTTTTGACCTATATCTCGAGACCCCATTCACGAAGCGGCATGAAAAATACTCCGAACCAAAGCATTCACCAACAGCTTCCATTTCATACCCATATTGTACATACACATCCGAAGGTTACCCGGGTCCACGTTTTGACCTATATCTCGAGACCCTATCTACCAATAGGTATCCAAGCTATACGGAAACCATCTTCAGTACCTCCTTAACAATGTGTGTAAGTTTGGTTTAATTCGGTTCAAAGACACGGCGGGGCCACGTTTTGGCATATATTTCGAGACCCTAGTCATCAATAGGTATGGAAATTACCCCGTATTAAAGCACTTATCAACAGCTTTCATTTGATATCCATATTGTACAAACACATTCTAGGGTCCACGTGTTGGTCTCCATCTCGAGACCCCAGTCACGGAGCGGATGGAAATACTCTGAACTAAAGCATTCACCAACAGCTTCCATTTGATACCCATATTGTACATACACATCCGAAGGTTACCCGGGTCCACGTTTTGACCTATATCTCGAGACCCTATCTACCAATAGGTATCCAAACTATACGGAAACCATCTTCAATACCTCCTAAAGTTTGGTTTAATTCGGTTTAAGGACACGGCGGGTCCACGTTTTGGCATATATTTCGATACCCTAGTTATCAATAGATATGAAAATTACCCCGTATTAAAGCACTTATCAACAGCTTCCATTTGATACCCATATTGTACATACACATCCGAAGGTTACCCGGGTCCACGTTTTGACCTATATCTCGAGACCCTATCTATCAATAGGTATCCAAACTATACGGAAACCATCTTCAATACCTACTTAACAAAGTGTGTAAGTTTGGTTTAATTCGGCGCAAAGACACGGCGGGTCCACGTTTTGGCATATATTTCGATACCCTAGTCATCAATAGATATGAAAATTACCCCGTATTAAAGCACTTATCAACAGCTTCCATTTGATACCCATATTGTGCATACACATCCGAAGGTTACCCGGGTCCACGTTTTGACCTATATCTCGAGACCCTATCTACCAATAGGTATCCAAACTATACGGAAATCATCTTCAATACCTACTTAACAATGTGTGTAAGTTTGGTTTAATTCGGTTCAAAGACACGGCGGGTCCACGGTTTGGTATATATTTCCAGACCCTAGTCATCAATAGGTATGAAAATTACCCCGTATTAAAGCACTTACCAACAGCTTTCATTTGATACCCATATTGTACATGCTCAACCAAAGGTTACCCGGGTCCACGTTTTGACCTATATCTCGAGACCCCAGTAACGGAGCGGCATGAAAAATACTCTATACTAAAGCATTCACCAACTGCTTCCATTTGATGCCCATATTGTACATACACGTCCGAAGGTTACCCGGGTCCACGTTTTGACCTATATCTCGAGACCCTATCTACCAATAGGTATCCAAACTACACGGAAACCATCTTCAATAGCTACTTAACAATGTGTGTAAGTTTGGTTTAATTCGGTGCAAAGACACGGCGGGTCCACGTTTTGGCATATATTTCGAGGCCCTAGTCATCAATAGATATGAGAATTACCCCGTATTAAAGCACTTATCAACAGCTTTCATTTGATATCCATATTGTACAAACACATTCTAGGGTCCACGTTTTGGTCTCCATCTCGAGACCCTAGTCACGGAGCGGATGGAAATACTCTGAACTAAAGCATTCACCAACAGCTTCCATTTGATACCCATATTGTACATACACATCCGAAGGTTACCCCGGTCTACGTTTTGAACTATATCTCGAGACCCTATCTACCAATAGGTATCCAAACTGTACGGAAACCATCTTCAATACCTCCTTAACAATGTGTGTAAGTTTGGTTTAATTCGGTGCAAAGACACGGCGGGTCCACGTTTTGGCATATATTTCGATACCCTAGTCATCAATAGATATGAAAATTACCCCGTATTAAAGCACTTATCAACAGCTTCCATTTGATACCCATATTGTGCATACACATCCGAAGGTTACCCGGGTCCACGTTTTGACCTATATCTCGAGACCCTATCTACCAATAGGTATCCAAACTATACGGAAATCATCTTCAATACCTACTTAACAATGTGTGTAAGTTTGGTTTAATTCGGTTCAAAGACACGGCGGGTCCACGGTTTGGTATATATTTCCAGACCCTAGTCATCAATAGGTATGAAAATTACCCCGTATTAAAGCACTTACCAACAGCTTTCATTTGATACCCATATTGTACATGCTCAACCAAAGGTTACCCGGGTCCACGTTTTGACCTATATCTCGAGACCCCAGTAACGGAGCGGCATGAAAAATACTCTATACTAAAGCATTCACCAACTGCTTCCATTTGATGCCCATACTGTACATACACGTCCGAAGGTTACCCGGGTCCACGTTTTGACCTATATCTCGAGACCCTATCTACCAATAGGTATCCAAACTACACGGAAACCATCTTCAATAGCTACTTAACAATGTGTGTAAGTTTGGTTTAATTCGGTGCAAAGACACGGCGGGTCCACGTTTTGGCATATATTTCGAGACCCTAGTCATCAATAGATATGAGAATTACCCCGTATTAAAGCACTTATCAACAGCTTTCATTTGATATCCATATTGTACAAACACATTCTAGGGTCCACGTTTTGGTCTCCATCTCGAGACCCTAGTCACGGAGCGGATGGAAATACTCTGAACTAAAGCATTCACCAACAGCTTCCATTTGATACCCATATTGTACATACACATCCGAAGGTTACCCGGGTCTACGTTTTGAACTATATCTCGAGACCCTATCTACCAATAGGTATCCAAACTGTACGGAAACCATCTTCAATACCTCCTTAACAATGTGTGTAAGTTTGGTTTAATTCGGTGCAAAGACACGGCGGGTCCACGTTTTGGCATATATTTCCAGACCCTAGTCATCGATAGGTATGAAAATTACCCCGTATTAAAGCACTTATCAACAGCTTTCATTTGATACCCATATTGTACATACACAACCAAAGGTTACCCGCGTCCACGTTTTGACCTATATCTCGAGACCAAAGTCACGGAGCGGCATGAAAAATACTCTGTACTAAAGCATTCACCAACAGCCTCAATTTGATATCCATGTTGTACAAGCTCATTCTAGGGTCCACGTTTTGGTCTCTACCTCGAGACCCTAGTCACAGAGCGGCATGAAAAATACTCTGAACTAAAGCATTCACCAACAGCTTCCATTTGATATCCATATTGTACATACACGTCCGAAGGTTACCCGGGTCCACGTTTTGACCTATATCTCGAGCCCTATTTCCAAAATAAAATATAATCCATGTTACTCGTGGATAATGTAGCTTTCGAATGGTGAAAGAATTTTTAAAATCGGTGCAGTAGTTTTTGAGCCTCTTCATTACAACCAAACAAACAAACAAAGTTTTCCTCTTTATAATATTAGTATAGATAAACTGAAAATCAGGAAAAAAGGAGATTGTTTTTAAATTTCAAACCAACGCATATGAATAACTAAGAAACAATCGTCTTTTTTCCTGATCATCCATGAATTTTTCGTTTCAATTTATATGTTTTATTAAGCATTGGAGCTTTTTTACCCAGTATCCATTAATATTTTTCAAAAAAAAAACGAAAAAAATTTTTTTTTCCACGAACACGTAATTTCATTCGGATTTCACATTAAATTCTCAAATTTCGTAAGAAATTATTCACTGTTCCAAAATCCACTCCAAAAAAATTCACAAACAATTTTTACATGTTGCACTTACGTTTTTTCCTTATGGCATCCAAATCAGAAAGAAATATTGACACATTGTAATTCACACTGTCAATTTGACAGTTCAGTTCCGCCCCAAGCGTTAAAAAAGTAAGCGACATTATGGCTGGTTCAAAAGAACGCTGTACCCGTTGCCAGTGCTCCGAATTGCAACCAAACTTTACGAAACCCATTTTCAATACTTACTTAACAATGTTCGTAAGTTTGGTTTAATTCGGTGCAAAGACACGGCGGGTCCACGTTTTGGCATATATTTCGAGACCCTAGTCATCAATAGGTATGAAAATTACCCCGTATTAAAGCAATTATCAAAAGCTTTCATTTGATATCCACATTGTAAAAACACATTCTAGGGTCCACATATTGGTCTCCATCTCGAGACCCTAGTCACGGAGCGAATGGAAATACTCTGAACTAAAGCATTCACCAACAGCTTCCATTTGATACCCATATTGTACATACACATCCGAAGGTTACCCGGGTCCACGTTTTGACCTATATCTCGAGACCCTATCTATCAATAGGTATCCAAACTATACGGAAACCATCTTCAATACCTACTTAACAAAGTGTGTAAGTTTGGTTTAATTCGGCGCAAAGACACGGCGGGTCCACGTTTTGGCATATATTTCGATACCCTAGTCATCAATAGATATGAAAATTACCCCGTATTAAAGCACTTATCAACAGCTTTCATTTGATATCCATATTGTAAAAACACATTCTAGGGTCCACGTTTTGGTCTCCATCTCGAGACCCTAGTCACGGAGCGGATGGAAATACTCTGAACTAAAGCATTCACCAACAGCTTCCATTTGATACCCATATTGTACATACACATCCGAAGGTTACCCGGGTCCACGTTTTGACCTATATCTCGAGACCCCAGTAACGGAGCGGCATGAAAAATACTCTATACTAAAGCATTCACCAACTGCTTCCATTTGATACCCATATTGTACATACACGTCCGAAGGTTACCCGGGTCCACGTTTTGACCTATATCTCGAGACCCTATCTACCAATAGGTATCCAAACTACACGGAAACCATCTTCAATACCTCCTTAACAATGTGTGTAAGTTTGGTTTAATTCGGTGCAAAGACACGGCGGGTCCACGTTTTGGCATATATTTCGAGACCCTAGTCATCAATAGATATGAGAATTACCCCGTATTAAAGCACTTATCAACAGCTTTCATTTGATATCCATATTGTAAAAACACATTCTAGGGTCCACGTTTTGGTCTCCATCTCGAGACCCTAGTCACGGAGCGGATGGAAATACTCTGAACTAAAGCATTCACCAACAGCTTCCATTTGATACCCATATTGTACATACACATCCGAAGGTTACCCGGGTCCACGTTTTGAACTATATCTCGAGACCCTATCTACCAATAGGTATCCAAACTGTACGGAAACCATCTTCAATACCTCCTTAACAATGTGTGTAAGTTTGGTTTAAGTCGGTGCAAAGACACGGCGGGTCCACGTTTTCGTATATATTTCCAGACCCTAGTCATCGATAGGTATGAAAATTACCCCGTATTAAAGCACTTATCAACAGCTTTCATTTGATACCCATATTGTACATACACAACCAAAGGTTACCCGCGTCCACGTTTTGACCTATATCTCGAGACCCCAGTCACGGAGCGGCATGAAAAATACTCTGTACTAAAGCATTCACCAACAGCTTCAATTTGATATCCATGTTGTACAAGCTCATTCTAGGGTCCACGTTTTGGTCTCTACCTCGAGACCCTAGTCACAGAGCGGCATGAAAAATACTCTGAACTAAAGCATTCACCAACAGCTTCCATTTGATATCCATATTGTACATACACGTCCGAAGGTTACCCGGGTCCACGTTTTGACCTATATCTCGAGCCCTATTTCCAAAATAAAATATAATCCATGTTACTCGTGGATAATGTAGCTTTCGAATGGTGAAAGAATTTTTAAAATCGGTCCAGTAGTTTTCGAGCCTGTTCATTACAACCAAACAAACAAACAAAGTTTTCCTCTTTATAATATTAGTATAGATAAACTGAAAATCAGGAAAAAAGGAGATTGTTTTTAAATTTCAAACCAACGCATATGAATAACTAAGAAACAATCGTCTTTTTTCCCGATCATCCATGAATTTTTCGTTTCAATTTATATGTTTTATTAAGCATTGGAGCTTTTTTACCCAGTATCCATTAATATTTTTCAAAAAAAAAACGAAAAAAATTTTTTTTTTCCACGAACACGTAATTTCATTCGGATTTCACATTAAATTCTCAAATTTCGTAAGAAATTATTCACTGTTCCAAAATCCACTCCAAAAAAATTCACAAACAATTTTTACATGTTGCACTTACGTTTTTTCCTTATGGCATCCAAATCAGAAAGAAATATTGACACATTGTAATTCACACTGTCAATTTGACAGTTCAGTTCCGCCCCAAGCGTTAAAAAAGTAAGCGACATTATGGCTGGTTCAAAAGAACGCTGTACCCGTTGCCAGTGCTCCGAATTGCAACCAAACTTTACGAAACCCATTTTCAATACTTACTTAACAATGTTCGTAAGTTTGGTTTAATTCGGTGCAAAGACACGGCGGGTCCACGTTTTGGCATATATTTCGAGACCCTAGTCATCAATAGGTATGAAAATTACCCCGTATTAAAGCACTTATCAACAGCTTCCATTTGATATCCACATTGGAAAAACACATTCTAGGGTCCACATATTGGTCTCCATCTCGAGACCCTAGTCACGGAGCGGATGGAAATACTCTGAACTAAAGCATTCACCAACAGCTTCCATTTGATACCCATATTGTACATACACATCCGAAGGTTACCCGGGTCCACGTTTTGACCTATATCTCGAGACCCTATCTACCAATAGGTATCCAAACTATACGGAAACCATCTTCAATACCTACTTAACAATGTGTGTAAGTTTGGTTTAATTCGACGCAAAGACACGGCGGGTCCACGTTTTGGCATATATTTCGAGACCCTAGTCATCAATAGGTATGAAAATTACCCTGTATTAAAGCAATTATCAACTGCTTCCATTTGATACCCATATTGTACATACACAACCAAAGGTTACCCGGGTCCACGTTTTGACCTATATCTCGAGACCCCAGTCACGGATCGGCATGAAAAATACTCTGTAATAAAGCATTCACCAACAGCTTTCATTTGATACCCATATTGTACATACACATCCGAAGGTTACCCGGGTCCACGTTTTGACTTATATCTCGAGACCCTATCTACCAATAGGTATTCCAACTATACGGAAACCATCTTCAATACCTCCTTAATAATGTGTGTAAGTTTGGTTTAATTCGGTGCAAAGACACGGCGGGTCCACGTTTTGGTATATATTTCCAGACCCTAGTCATCGATAGGTATGAAAATTACCCCGTATTAAAGCACTTATCAACAGCTTTCATTTGATACCCATATTGTACATACTCAACCAAAGGTTACCCGGGTCCACGTTTTGACCTATATCTCGAGACCCCAGTAACGGAGCAGCATGAAAAATACTCTATACTAAAGCATTCACCAACAGCTTCCATTTGATACCCATATTGTACATACACATCCGAAGGTTACCCGGGTCCACGTTTTGACCTATATCTCGAGACCCTATCTACCAATAGGTATTCCAACTATACGGAAACCATCTTCAATACCTCCTTAACAATGTGTGTAAGTTTGGTTTAATTCGGTTCAAAGACACGGCGAGTCCACGTTTTGGCATATATTTCGAGACCCTAGTCATCAATAGGTATGAAAATTACCCTGTATTAAAGCACTTATCAACTGCTTCCATTTGATACCCATATTCTACATACACAACCAAAGGTTACCCGGGTCCACGTTTTGACCTATATCTCGAGACCCCAGTCACGGCTCGGCATGAAAAATACTCTGTAATAAAGCATTCACCAACAGCTTTCATTTGATACCCATATTGTACATACACATCCGAAGGTTACCCGCGTCCACGTTTTGACCTATATCTCGAGACCCTATCTACCAATAGGTATTCAAACTATACGAAAATCATCTTCAATACCTACTTAACAATGTGTGTAAGCTTGGTTTAATTCGGTTTAAAGACACAGCGGGGCCACGTTTTGGCATATATTTCGAGACCCTAGTCATCAATAGGTATGGAAATTACCCCGTGTTAAAGCACTTATCAACAGCTTTCATTTGATATCCATATTGTACAAACACATTCTAGGGTCCACGTTTTAGTCTCTATCTCGAGACCCCATTCACGGAGCGGCATGAAAAATACTCTGAGCTAAAGCATTCACCAACAGCTTCCATTTGATACCCATATTGTACATACACGTCCGAA
Organism: Anastrepha ludens; assembly: GCF_028408465.1. Classification (NCBI taxonomy): domain Eukaryota; kingdom Metazoa; phylum Arthropoda; class Insecta; order Diptera; family Tephritidae; genus Anastrepha; species Anastrepha ludens. Next base: position 731,218 of record NC_071504.1, read on the forward strand.
GGTTACCCGGGTCCACATTTTGACTTATATCTCGAGACCCTATCTACCAATAGGTATTCCAACTATACGGAAACCATCTTCAATACCTCCTTAACAATGTGTGTAAGTTTGGTTTAATTCGGTGCAAAGACACGGCGGGTCCACGTTTTGGTATATATTTCCAGACCCTAGTCATCGATAGGTATGAAAATTACCCCGTATTAAAGCACTTATCAACAGCTTTCATTTGATACCCATATTGTACATACTCAACCAAAGGTTACCCGGGTCCACGTTTTGACCTATATCTCGAGACCCCAGTAACGGAGCGGCATGAAAAATACTCTATACTAAAGCATTCACCAACAACTTCCATTTGATACCCATATTGTACATACACATCCGAAGGTTACCTGGGTCCACGTTTTGACCTATATCTCGAGACCCTATCTACCAATAGGTATTCAAACTATACGGAAATCATCTTCAACAGCTACTTAACAATGTGTGTAAGTTTGGTTTAATTCGGTGCAAAGACACGGCGGGTCCACGTTTTGGCATATATTTCGAGACCCTAGTCATCAATAGGTATGAAAATTACCCCGTATTAAAGCAATTATCAAAAGCTTTCATTTGATATCCATATTGTACAAACACATTCTAGGGTCCACGTTTTGGTCTCCATCTCGAGACCCTAGTCACGGAGCGGATGGAAATACTCTGAACTAAAGCATTCACCAACAGCTTCCATTTGATACCCATATTGTACATACACATCCGAAGGTTACCCGGGTCCACGTTTTGACCTATATTTCGAGACCCTATCTACCAATAGGTATCCAAACTATACGGAAACCATCTTCAATACCTACTTAACAATGTGTGTAAGTTTGGTTTAATTCGGCGCAAAGACACGGCGGGTCCACGTTTTGGGATATATTTCGATACCCTAGTTATCAATAGATATGAAAATTACCCCGTATTAAAGCACTTATCAACAGCTTCCATTTGATACCCATATTGTACATACTCAACCAAAGGTTACCCGGGTCCACGTTTTGACCTATATCTCGAGACCCCAGTAACGGAGCAGCATGAAAAATACTCTATACTAAAGCATTCACCAACAGCTTCCATTTGATACCCATATTGTACATACACATCCGAAGGTTACCCGGGTCCACGTTTTGACCTATATCTCGAGACCCTATATACCAATAGGTATTCCAACTATACGGAAATCATCTTCAATACCTCCTTAACAATGTGTGTAAGTTTGGTTTAATTCGGTTCAAAGACACGGCGAGTCCAGGTTTTGGTATATATTTCGAGACCCTAGTCATCAATAGGTATGAAAATTACCCTGTATTAAAGCACTTATCAACTGCTTCCATTTGATACCCATATTGTACATACACAACCAAAGGTTACCCGGGTCCACGTTTTGACCTATATCTCGAGACCCCAGTCACGGCTCGGCATGAAAAATACTCTGAGCTAAAGCATTCACCAACAGCTTCCATTTGATACCCATATTGTACATACACGTCCGAAGGTTACCCGGGTCCACGTTTTGACTTATATCTCGAGACCCTATCTACCAATAGGTATCCAAACTATACGGAAACCATCTTCAATACCTACTTAACAATGTGTGTAAGTTTGGTTTAATTCGGCGCAAAGACACGGCGGGTCCACGTTTTGGGATATATTTCCAGACCCTAGTCATCGATGGGTATGAAAATTACCCCGTATGAAAGCACTTTTCAACAGCTTTCATTTGATACCCATATTGTACATACTCAACCAAAGGTTACCCGGGTCCACGTTTTGACCTATATCTCGAGACCCCACTAACGGAGCGGCATGAAAAATACTCTATACTAAAGCATTCACCAACAGCTTCCATTCGATACCCATATTGTACATACACATCCGAAGGTTACCCGGGTCCACGTTTTGACCTATATCTCGAGACCCTATCTACCAATAGGTATTCAACTATACGGAAATCATCTTCAACAGCTACTTAACAATGTGTGTAAGTTTGGTTTAATTCGGTTTAAAGACACGGCGGGTCCACGTTTTGGCATATATTTCGAGACCCTAGTCATCAATAGGTATGAAAATTACCCCGTATTAAAGCAATTATCAAAAGCTTCCATTTGATATCCATATTGTACAAACACATTCTAGGGTCCACGTTTTGGTCTCTACCTCGAGACCCTAGTCACAGAGCGGCATGAAAAATACTCTGAACTAAAGCATTCACCAACAGCTTCCATTTGATATCCATATTGTACATACACGTCCGAAGGTTACCCGGGTCCACGTTTTGACCTATATCTCGAGCCCTATTTCCAAAATAAAATATAATCCATGTTACTCGTGGATAATGTAGCTTTCGAATGGTGAAAGAATTTTTAAAATCGGTGTAGTAGTTTTTGAGCCTGTTCATTACAACCAAACAAACAAACAAAGTTTTCCTCTTTATAATATTAGTATAGATAAACTGAAAATCAGGAAAAAAGGAGATTGTTTTTAAATTTCAAACCAACGCATATGAATAACTAAGAAACAATCGTCTTTTTTCCTGATCATCCATGAATTTTTCGTTTCAATTTATATGTTTTATTAAGCATTGGAGCTTTTTTACCCAGTATCCATTAATATTTTTCAAAAAAAAAACGAAAAAAAATTTTTTTTCCACGAACACGTAATTTCATTCGGATTTCACATTAAATTCTCAAATTTCGTAAGAAATTATTCACTGTTCCAAAATCCACTCCAAAAAAATTCACAAACAATTTTTACATGTTGCACTTACGTTTTTTCCTTATGGCATCCAAATCAGAAAGAAATATTGACACATTGTAATTCACACTGTCAATTTGACAGTTCAGTTCTGCCCCAAGCGTTAAAAAAGTAAGCGACATTATGGCTGGTTCAGACGAACGCTGTACCCGTTGCCAGTGTACGAAACCCATTTTCAATACTTACTTAACAATGTTCGTAAGTTTGGTTTAATTCGGTGCAAAGACACGGCGGGTCCACGTTTTGGCATATATTTCGAGACCCTAGTCATCAATAGGTATGAAAATTACCCCGTATTAAAGCACTTATCAACAGCTTCCATTTGATATCCACATTGGAAAAACACATTCTAGGGTCCACATATTGGTCTCCATCTCGAGACCCTAGTCACGGAGCGGATGGAAATACTCTGAACTAAAGCATTCACCAACAGCTTCCATTTGATACCCATATTGTACATACACATCCGAAGGTTACCCGGGTCCACGTTTTGACCTATATCTCGAGACCCTATCTACCAATAGGTATCCAAACTATACGGAAACCATCTTCAATACCTACTTAACAATGTGTGTAAGTTTGGTTTAATTCGACGCAAAGACACGGCGGGTCCACGTTTTGGCATATATTTCGATACCCTAGTTATCAATAGATATGAAAATTACCCCGTATTAAAGCACTTATCAACAGCTTCCATTTGATACCCATATTGTACATACACATCCGAAGGTTACCCGGGTCCACGTTTTGACCTATATCTCGAGACCCTATCTACCAATAGGTATCCAAACTATACGGAAACCATCTTCAATACCTACTTAACAATGTGTGTAAGTTTGGTTTAATTCGGTTCAAAGACACGGCGGGTCCACGTTTTGGTATATATTTCGAGACCCTAGTCATCAATAGGTATGAAAATTACCCCGTATTAAAGCAATTATCAAAAGCTTTCATTTGATATCCATATTGTACAAACACATTCTAGGGTCCACGTTTTGGTCTCCATCCCGAGACCCTAGTCACGGAGCGGATGGAAATACTCTGAACTAAAGCATTCACCAACAGCTTCCATTTGATACCCATATTGTACATACACATCCAAAGGTTACCCGGGTCCACGTTTTGACCTATATTTCGAGACCCTATCTACCAATAGGTATTCAAACTATACGGAAATCATCTTCAACACCTACTTAACAATGTGTGTAAGTTTGGTTTAATTCGGTTTAAGGACACGGCGGGTCCACGTTTTGGCATATATTTCGAGACCCTAGTCATCAATAGGTATGAAAATTACCCCGTATTAAAGCAATTATCAAAAGCTTTCATTTGATATCCACATTGTAAAAACACATTCTAGGGTCCACATATTGGTCTACATCTCGAGACCCTAGTCACGGAGCGAATGGAAATACTCTGAACTAAAGCATTCACCAACAGCTTCCATTTGATACCTATATTGTACATACACGTTCGAAGGTTACCCGGGCCCACGTTTTGACCTATATCTCGAGACCAATAGGTATTCAAACTATACGGAAATCATCTTCAATACCTACTTAACAATGTGTGTAAGTTTGGTTTAATTCGGTGCAAAGACACGGCGGGTCCACGTTTTGGCATATATTTCCAGACCCTAGTCATCTATAGGTATGAAAATTACCCCGTATTAAAGCACTTATCAACAGCTTTCATTTGGTACCCATATTGTACATACACAACCAAAGGTTACCCGCGTCCACGTTTTGACCTATATCTCGAGACCCCAGTCACGGAGCGGCATGAAAAATACCCTGTACTAAAGCATTCACCAACAGCTTCAATTTGATATCCATATTATACAAACACATTCTAGGGTCCACGTTTTGGTCTCTACCTCGAGACCCTAGTCACAGAGCGGCATGAAAAATACTCTGAACTAAAGCATTCACCAACAGTTTCCATTTGATATCCATATTGTACATACACGTCCGAAGGTTACCCGGGTCCACGTTTTGACCTATATCTCGAGCCCTATTTCCAAAATAAAATATAATCCATGTTACTCGTGGATAATGTAGCTTTCGAATGGTGAAAGAATTTTTAAAATCGGTCTAGTAGTTTTTGAGCCTGTTCATTACAACCAAACAAACAAACAAAGTTTTCCTCTTTATAATATTAGTATAGATAAACTGAAAATCAGGAAAAAAGGAGATTGTTTTTAAATTTCAAACCAACGCATATGAATAACTAAGAAACAATCGTCTTTTTTCCTGATCATCCATGAATTTTTCGTTTCAATTTATATGTTTTATTAAGCATTGGAGCTTTTTTACCCAGTATCCATTAATATTTTTCAAAAAAAAAACGAAAAAAAATTTTTTTTCCACGAACACGTAATTTCATTCGGATTTCACATTAAATTCTCAAATTTCGTAAGAAATTATTCACTGTTCCAAAATCCACTCCAAAAAAATTCACAAACAATTTTTACATGTTGCACTTACGTTTTTTCCTTATGGCATCCAAATCAGAAAGAAATATTGACACATTGTAATTCACACTGTCAATTTGACAGTTCAGTTCCGCCCCAAGCGTTAAAAAAGTAAGCGACATTATGGCTGGTTCAAAAGAACGCTGTACCCGTTGCCAGTGTACGAAACCCATTTTCAATACTTACTTAACAATGTTCGTAAGTTTGGTTTAATTCGGTGCAAAGACACGGCGGGTCCACGTTTTGGCATATATTTCGAGACCCTAGTCATCAATAGGTATGAAAATTACCCCGTATTAAAGCACTTATCAACAGCTTCCATTTGATATCCACATTGGAAAAACACATTCTAGGGTCCACATATTGGTCTCCATCTCGAGACCCTAGTCACGGAGCGGATGGAAATACTCTGAACTAAAGCATTCACCAACAGCTTCCATTTGATACCCATATTGTACATACACATCCGAAGGTTACCCGGGTCCACGTTTTGACCTATATCTCGAGACCCTATCTACCAATAGGTATCCAAACTATACGGAAACCATCTTCAATACCTACTTAACAATGTGTGTAAGTTTGGTTTAATTCGACGCAAAGACACGGCGGGTCCACGTTTTGGCATATATTTCGATACCCTAGTTATCAATAGATATGAAAATTACCCCGTATTAAAGCACTTATCAACAGCTTCCATTTGATACCCATATTGTACATACACATCCGAAGGTTACCCGGGTCCACGTTTTGACCTATATCTCGAGACCCTATCTACCAATAGGTATCCAAACTATACGGAAACCATCTTCAATACCTACTTAACAATGTGTGTAAGTTTGGTTTAATTCGGTTCAAAGACACGGCGGGTCCACGTTTTGGTATATATTTCGAGACCCTAGTCATCAATAGGTATGAAAATTACCCCGTATTAAAGCAATTATCAAAAGCTTTCATTTGATATCCATATTGTACAAACACATTCTAGGGTCCACGTTTTGGTCTCCATCCCGAGACCCTAGTCACGGAGCGGATGGAAATACTCTGAACTAAAGCATTCACCAACAGCTTCCATTTGATACCCATATTGTACATACACATCCAAAGGTTACCCGGGTCCACGTTTTGACCTATATTTCGAGACCCTATCTACCAATAGGTATTCAAACTATACGGAAATCATCTTCAACACCTACTTAACAATGTGTGTAAGTTTGGTTTAATTCGGTTTAAGGACACGGCGGGTCCACGTTTTGGCATATATTTCGAGACCCTAGTCATCAATAGGTATGAAAATTACCCCGTATTAAAGCAATTATCAAAAGCTTTCATTTGATATCCACATTGTAAAAACACATTCTAGGGTCCACATATTGGTCTACATCTCGAGACCCTAGTCACGGAGCGAATGGAAATACTCTGAACTAAAGCATTCACCAACAGCTTCCATTTGATACCTATATTGTACATACACGTTCGAAGGTTACCCGGGCCCACGTTTTGACCTATATCTCGAGACCAATAGGTATTCAAACTATACGGAAATCATCTTCAATACCTACTTAACAATGTGTGTAAGTTTGGTTTAATTCGGTGCAAAGACACGGCGGGTCCACGTTTTGGCATATATTTCCAGACCCTAGTCATCTATAGGTATGAAAATTACCCCGTATTAAAGCACTTATCAACAGCTTTCATTTGGTACCCATATTGTACATACACAACCAAAGGTTACCCGCGTCCACGTTTTGACCTATATCTCGAGACCCCAGTCACGGAGCGGCATGAAAAATACCCTGTACTAAAGCATTCACCAACAGCTTCAATTTGATATCCATATTATACAAACACATTCTAGGGTCCACGTTTTGGTCTCTACCTCGAGACCCTAGTCACAGAGCGGCATGAAAAATACTCTGAACTAAAGCATTCACCAACAGTTTCCATTTGATATCCATATTGTACATACACGTCCGAAGGTTACCCGGGTCCACGTTTTGACCTATATCTCGAGCCCTATTTCCAAAATAAAATATAATCCATGTTACTCGTGGATAATGTAGCTTTCGAATGGTGAAAGAATTTTTAAAATCGGTCCAGTAGTTTTTGAGCCTGTTCATTACAACCAAACAAACAAACAAAGTTTTCCTCTTTATAATATTAGTATAGATAAACTGAAAATCAGGAAAAAAGGAGATTGTTTTTAAATTTCAAACCAACGCATATGAATAACTAAGAAACAATCGTCTTTTTTCCTGATCATCCATGAATTTTTCGTTTCAATTTATATGTTTTATTAAGCATTGGAGCTTTTTTACCCAGTATCCATTAATATTTTTCAAAAAAAAAACGAAAAAAAATTTTTTTTCCACGAACACGTAATTTCATTCGGATTTCACATTAAATTCTCAAATTTCGTAAGAAATTATTCACTGTTCCAAAATCCACTCCAAAAAAATTCACAAACAATTTTTACATGTTGCACTTACGTTTTTTCCTTATGGCATCCAAATCAGAAAGAAATATTGACACATTGTAATTCACACTGTCAATTTGACAGTTCAGTTCCGCCCCAAGCGTTAAAAAAGTAAGCGACATTATGGCTGGTTCAAAAGAACGCTGTACCCGTTGCCAGTGCTCCGAATTGCAACCAAACTTTACGAAACCCATCTTCAACACCTACTTAACAATGTGTGTAAGTTTGGTTTAATTCGGTTTAAGGACACGGCGGGTCCACGTTTTGGCATATATTTCGAGACCCTAGTCATCAATAGGTATGACAATTACCCCGTATTAAAGCAATTATCAAAAGCTTTCATTTGATATCCATATTGTACAAACACATTCTAGGGTCCACGTTTTGGTCTCCATCTCGAGACCCTAGTCACGGAGCGGATGGAAATACTCTGAACTAAAGCATTCACCAACAGCTTTCATTTGATACCCATATTGTACATACACATCCGAAGGTTACCCGGGTCCACGTTTTGACCTATATCTCGAGACCCTATCTACCAATAGGTATCCAAACTATACGGAAACCATCTTCAATACCTCCTTAACAATGTGTGTAAGTTTGGTTTAATTCGGTGCAAAGACACGGCGGGTCCACGTTTTGGCATATATTTCGAGACCCTAGTCATCAATAGGTATGAAAATTACCCCGTATTAAAGCAATTATCAAAAGCTTTCATTTGATATCCATATTGTACAAACACATTCTAGGGTCCACGTTTTGGTCTCCATCTCGAGACCCTAGTCACGGAGCGGATGGAAATACTCTGAACTAAAGCATTCACCAACAGCTTTCATTTGATACCCATATTGTACATACTCAACCAAAGGTTACCCGGGTCCACGTTTTGACCTATATCTCGAGCCCTATTTCCAAAATAAAATATAATCCATGTTACTCGTGGATAATGTAGCTTTCGAATGGTGAAGGAATTTTTAAAATCGGTCCAGCAGTTTTTGAGCCTATTCATTACAACCAAACAAACAAACAAAGTTTTCCTCTTTATAATATTAGTATAGATAAATTGAAAATCAGGAAAAAAGGAGATTGTTTTTAAATTTCAAATCAACGCATATGAATAACTAAGAAACAATCGTCTTTTTTCCCGATCATCCATGAATTTTTCGTTTCAATTTATATGTTTTATTAAGCATTGGAGCTTTTTTACCCAGTATCCATTAATATTTTTCAAAAAAAAAACGAAAAAAATTTTTTTTTTCCACGAACACGTAATTTCATTCGGATTTCACATTAAATTCTCAAATTTCGTAAGAAATTATTCACTGTTCCAAAATCCACTCCAAAAAAATTCACAAACAATTTTTACATGTTGCACTTACGTTTTTTCCTTATGGCATCCAAATCAGAAAGAAATATTGACACATTGTAATTCACACTGTCAATTTGACAGTTCAGTTCCGCCCCAAGCGTTAAAAAAGTAAGCGACATTATGGCTGGTTCAAAAGAACGCTGTACCCGTTGCCAGTGCTCCGAATTGCAACCAAACTTTACGAAACCCATCTTCAACACCTACTTAACAATGTGTGTAAGTTTGGTTTAATTCGGTTTAAGGACACGGCGGGTCCACGTTTTGGCATATATTTCGAGACCCTAGTCATCAATAGGTATGAAAATTACTCCGTATTAAAGCAATTATCAAAAGCTTTCATTTGATATCCACATTGTAAAAACACATTCTAGGGTCCACATATTGGTCTCCATCTCGAGACCCTAGTCACGGAGCGAATGGAAATACTCTGAACTAAAGCATTCACCAACAGCTTCCATTTGATACCCATATTGTACATACACATCCGAAGGTTACCCGGGTCCACGTTTTGACCTATATCTCGAGACCCTACCTACCAATAGGTATCCAAACTGTACGGAAACCATCTTCAATACCTCCTTAACAATGTGTGTAAGTTTGGTTTAATTCGGTGCAAAGACACGGCGGGTCCACGTTTTGGTATATATTTCCAGACCCTAGTCATCAATAGGTATGAAAATTACCCCGTATTAAAGCACTTATCAACAGCTTCCATTTGATACCCATATTGTACATACACATCCGAAGGTTACCCGGGTCCACGTTTTGACCTATATCTCGAGACCCTATCTACCAATAGGTATCCAAACTATACGGAAACCATCTTCAATACCTTCTTAACAATGTGTGTAAGTTTGGTTTAATTCGGTTCAAAGACACGGCGGGTCCACGTTTTGGTATATATTTCGAGACCCTAGTCATCAATAGGTATGAAAATTACCCCGTATTAAAGCAATTATCAAAAGCTTTCATTTGATATCCATATTGTACAAACACATTCTAGGGTCCACGTTTTGGTCTCCATCCCGAGACCCTAGTCACGGAGCGGATGGAAATACTCTGAACTAAAGCATTCACCAACAGCTTCCATTTGATACCCATATTGTACATACACATCCAAAGGTTACCCGGGTCCACGTTTTGACCTATATTTCGAGACCCTATCTACCAATAGGTATTCAAACTATACGGAAATCATCTTCAACACCTACTTAACAATGTGTGTAAGTTTGGTTTAATTCGGTTTAAGGACACGGCGGGTCCACGTTTTGGCATATATTTCGAGACCCTAGTCATCAATAGGTATGAAAATTACCCCGTATTAAAGCAATTATCAAAAGCTTTCATTTGATATCCACATTGTAAAAACACATTCTAGGGTCCACATATTGGTCTACATCTCGAGACCCTAGTCACGGAGCGAATGGAAATACTCTGAACTAAAGCATTCACCAACAGCTTCCATTTGATACCCATATTGTACATACACGTTCGAAGGTTACCCGGGCCCACGTTTTGACCTATATCTCGAGACCAATAGGTATTCAAACTATACGGAAATCATCTTCAATACCTACTTAACAATGTGTGTAAGTTTGGTTTAATTCGGTGCAAAGACACGGCGGGTCCACGTTTTGGCATATATTTCCAGACCCTAGTCATCTATAGGTATGAAAATTACCCCGTATTAAAGCACTTATCAACAGCTTTCATTTGGTACCCATATTGTACATACACAACCAAAGGTTACCCGCGTCCACGTTTTGACCTATATCTCGAGACCCCAGTCACGGAGCGGCATGAAAAATACTCTGTAATAAAGCATTCACCAACAGCTTTCATTTGATACCCATATTGTACATACACATCCGAAGGTTACCCGCGTCCACGTTTTGACCTATATCTCGAGACCCTATCTACCAATAGGTATTCAAACTATACGAAAATCATCTTCAATACCTACTTAACAATGTGTGTAAGCTTGGTTTAATTCGGTTTAAAGACACAGCGGGGCCACGTTTTGGCATATATTTCGAGACCCTAGTCATCAATAGGTATGGAAATTACCCCGTGTTAAAGCACTTATCAACAGCTTTCATTTGATATCCATATTGTACAAACACATTCTAGGGTCCACGTTTTGGTCTCTACCTCGAGACCCTAGTCACAGAGCGGCATGAAAAATACTCTGAACTAAAGCATTCACCAACAGCTTCCATTTGATATCCATATTGTACATACACGTCCGAAGGTTACCCGGGTCCACGTTTTGACCTATATCTCGAGACCCCAGTCACGGAGCGGCATGAAAAATACTCTGTACTAAAGCATTCACCAACAGCTTCAATTTGATATCCATGTTGTACAAGCTCATTCTAGGGTCCACGTTTTGGTCTCTACCTCGAGACCCTAGTCACAGAGCGGCATGAAAAATACTCTGAACTAAAGCATTCACCAACAGCTTCCATTTGATATCCATATTGTACATACACGTCCGAAGGTTACCCGGGTCCACGTTTTGACCTATATCTCGAGCCCTATTTCCAAAATAAAATATAATCCATGTTACTCGTGGATAATGTAGCTTTCGAATGGTGAAAGAATTTTTAAAATCGGTCCAGTAGTTTTCGAGCCTGTTCATTACAACCAAACAAACAAACAAAGTTTTCCTCTTTATAATATTAGTATAGATAAACTGAAAATCAGGAAAAAAGGAGATTGTTTTTAAATTTCAAACCAACGCATATGAATAACTAAGAAACAATCGTCTTTTTTCCCGATCATCCATGAATTTTTCGTTTCAATTTATATGTTTTATTAAGCATTGGAGCTTTTTTACCCAGTATCCATTAATATTTTTCAAAAAAAAAACGAAAAAAATTTTTTTTTTCCACGAACACGTAATTTCATTCGGATTTCACATTAAATTCTCAAATTTCGTAAGAAATTATTCACTGTTCCAAAATCCACTCCAAAAAAATTCACAAACAATTTTTACATGTTGCACTTACGTTTTTTCCTTATGGCATCCAAATCAGAAAGAAATATTGACACATTGTAATTCACACTGTCAATTTGACAGTTCAGTTCCGCCCCAAGCGTTAAAAAAGTAAGCGACATTATGGCTGGTTCAAAAGAACGCTGTACCCGTTGCCAGTGCTCCGAATTGCAACCAAACTTTACGAAACCCATTTTCAATACTTACTTAACAATGTTCGTAAGTTTGGTTTAATTCGGTGCAAAGACACGGCGGGTCCACGTTTTGGCATATATTTCGAGACCCTAGTCATCAATAGGTATGAAAATTACCCCGTATTAAAGCACTTATCAACAGCTTCCATTTGATATCCACATTGGAAAAACACATTCTAGGGTCCACATATTGGTCTCCATCTCGAGACCCTAGTCACGGAGCGGATGGAAATACTCTGAACTAAAGCATTCACCAACAGCTTCCATTTGATACCCATATTGTACATACACATCCGAAGGTTACCCGGGTCCACGTTTTGACCTATATCTCGAGACCCTATCTACCAATAGGTATCCAAACTATACGGAAACCATCTTCAATACCTACTTAACAATGTGTGTAAGTTTGGTTTAATTCGACGCAAAGACACGGCGGGTCCACGTTTTGGCATATATTTCGAGACCCTAGTCATCAATAGGTATGAAAATTACCCTGTATTAAAGCAATTATCAACTGCTTCCATTTGATACCCATATTGTACATACACAACCAAAGGTTACCCGGGTCCACGTTTTGACCTATATCTCGAGACCCCAGTCACGGATCGGCATGAAAAATACTCTGTAATAAAGCATTCACCAACAGCTTTCATTTGATACCCATATTGTACATACACATCCGAAGGTTACCCGGGTCCACGTTTTGACTTATATCTCGAGACCCTATCTACCAATAGGTATTCCAACTATACGGAAACCATCTTCAATACCTCCTTAATAATGTGTGTAAGTTTGGTTTAATTCGGTGCAAAGACACGGCGGGTCCACGTTTTGGTATATATTTCCAGACCCTAGTCATCGATAGGTATGAAAATTACCCCGTATTAAAGCACTTATCAACAGCTTTCATTTGATACCCATATTGTACATACTCAACCAAAGGTTACCCGGGTCCACGTTTTGACCTATATCTCGAGACCCCAGTAACGGAGCAGCATGAAAAATACTCTATACTAAAGCATTCACCAACAGCTTCCATTTGATACCCATATTGTACATACACATCCGAAGGTTACCCGGGTCCACGTTTTGACCTATATCTCGAGACCCTATCTACCAATAGGTATTCCAACTATACGGAAACCATCTTCAATACCTCCTTAACAATGTGTGTAAGTTTGGTTTAATTCGGTTCAAAGACACGGCGAGTCCACGTTTTGGCATATATTTCGAGACCCTAGTCATCAATAGGTATGAAAATTACCCTGTATTAAAGCACTTATCAACTGCTTCCATTTGATACCCATATTGTACATACACAACCCAAGGTTACCCGGGTCCACGTTTTGACCTATATCTCGAGACCCCAGTCACGGCTCGGCATGAAAAATACTCTGTAATAAAGCATTCACCAACAGCTTTCATTTGATACCCATATTGTACATACACATCCGAAGGTTACCCGCGTCCACGTTTTGACCTATATCTCGAGACCCTATCTACCAATAGGTATTCAAACTATACGAAAATCATCTTCAATACCTACTTAACAATGTGTGTAAGCTTGGTTTAATTCGGTTTAAAGACACAGCGGGGCCACGTTTTGGCATATATTTCGAGACCCTAGTCATCAATAGGTATGGAAATTACCCCGTGTTAAAGCACTTATCAACAGCTTTCATTTGATATCCATATTGTACAAACACATTCTAGGGTCCACGTTTTAGTCTCTATCTCGAGACCCCATTCACGGAGCGGCATGAAAAATACTCTGAGCTAAAGCATTCACCAACAGCTTCCATTTGATACCCATATTGTACATACACGTCCGAAGGTTACCCGGGTCCACATTTTGACTTATATCTCGAGACCCTATCTACCAATAGGTATTCCAACTATACGGAAACCATCTTCAATACCTCCTTAACAATGTGTGTAAGTTTGGTTTAATTCGGTGCAAAGACACGGCGGGTCCACGTTTTGGTATATATTTCCAGACCCTAGTCATCGATAGGTATGAAAATTACCCCGTATTAAAGCACTTATCAACAGCTTTCATTTGATACCCATATTGTACATACTCAACCAAAGGTTACCCGGGTCCACGTTTTGACCTATATCTCGAGACCCCAGTAACGGAGCGGCATGAAAAATACTCTATACTAAAGCATTCACCAACAACTTCCATTTGATACCCATATTGTACATACACATCCGAAGGTTACCTGGGTCCACGTTTTGACCTATATCTCGAGACCCTATCTACCAATAGGTATTCAAACTATACGGAAATCATCTTCAACAGCTACTTAACAATGTGTGTAAGTTTGGTTTAATTCGGTGCAAAGACACGGCGGGTCCACGTTTTGGCATATATTTCGAGACCCTAGTCATCAATAGGTATGAAAATTACCCCGTATTAAAGCAATTATCAAAAGCTTTCATTTGATATCCATATTGTACAAACACATTCTAGGGTCCACGTTTTGGTCTCCATCTCGAGACCCTAGTCACGGAGCGGATGGAAATACTCTGAACTAAAGCATTCACCAACAGCTTCCATTTGATACCCATATTGTACATACACATCCGAAGGTTACCCGGGTCCACGTTTTGACCTATATTTCGAGACCCTATCTACCAATAGGTATCCAAACTATACGGAAACCATCTTCAATACCTACTTAACAATGTGTGTAAGTTTGGTTTAATTCGGCGCAAAGACACGGCGGGTCCACGTTTTGGGATATATTTCGATACCCTAGTTATCAATAGATATGAAAATTACCCCGTATTAAAGCACTTATCAACAGCTTCCATTTGATACCCATATTGTACATACTCAACCAAAGGTTACCCGGGTCCACGTTTTGACCTATATCTCGAGACCCCAGTAACGGAGCAGCATGAAAAATACTCTATACTAAAGCATTCACCAACAGCTTCCATTTGATACCCATATTGTACATACACATCCGAAGGTTACCCGGGTCCACGTTTTGACCTATATCTCGAGACCCTATATACCAATAGGTATTCCAACTATACGGAAATCATCTTCAATACCTCCTTAACAATGTGTGTAAGTTTGGTTTAATTCGGTTCAAAGACACGGCGAGTCCAGGTTTTGGTATATATTTCGAGACCCTAGTCATCAATAGGTATGAAAATTACCCTGTATTAAAGCACTTATCAACTGCTTCCATTTGATACCCATATTGTACATACACAACCAAAGGTTACCCGGGTCCACGTTTTGACCTATATCTCGAGACCCCAGTCACGGCTCGGCATGAAAAATACTCTGAGCTAAAGCATTCACCAACAGCTTCCATTTGATACCCATATTGTACATACACGTCCGAAGGTTACCCGGGTCCACGTTTTGACTTATATCTCGAGACCCTATCTACCAATAGGTATCCAAACTATACGGAAACCATCTTCAATACCTACTTAACAATGTGTGTAAGTTTGGTTTAATTCGGCGCAAAGACACGGCGGGTCCACGTTTTGGGATATATTTCCAGACCCTAGTCATCGATGGGTATGAAAATTACCCCGTATGAAAGCACTTTTCAACAGCTTTCATTTGATACCCATATTGTACATACTCAACCAAAGGTTACCCGGGTCCACGTTTTGACCTATATCTCGAGACCCCACTAACGGAGCGGCATGAAAAATACTCTATACTAAAGCATTCACCAACAGCTTCCATTCGATACCCATATTGTACATACACGTAAGAAGGTTACCTGGGTCCACGTTTTGACCTATATCTCGAGACCCTATCTACCAATAGGTATTCAAACTATACGGAAATCATCTTCAACAGCTACTTAACAATGTGTGTAAGTTTGGTTTAATTCGGTTTAAAGACACGGCGGGTCCACGTTTTGGCATATATTTCGAGACCCTAGTCATCAATAGGTATGAAAATTACCCCGTATTAAAGCAATTATCAAAAGCTTCCATTTGATATCCATATTGTACAAACACATTCTAGGGTCCACGTTTTGGTCTCTACCTCGAGACCCTAGTCACAGAGCGGCATGAAAAATACTCTGAACTAAAGCATTCACCAACAGCTTCCATTTGATATCCATATTGTACATACACGTCCGAAGGTTACCCGGGTCCACGTTTTGACCTATATCTCGAGCCCTATTTCCAAAATAAAATATAATCCATGTTACTCGTGGATAATGTAGCTTTCGAATGGTGAAAGAATTTTTAAAATCGGTCTAGTAGTTTTTGAGCCTGTTCATTACAACCAAACAAACAAACAAAGTTTTCCTCTTTATAATATTAGTATAGATAAACTGAAAATCAGGAAAAAAGGAGATTGTTTTTAAATTTCAAACCAACGCATATGAATAACTAAGAAACAATCGTCTTTTTTCCTGATCATCCATGAATTTTTCGTTTCAATTTATATGTTTTATTAAGCATTGGAGCTTTTTTACCCAGTATCCATTAATATTTTTCAAAAAAAAAACGAAAAAAAATTTTTTTTCCACGAACACGTAATTTCATTCGGATTTCACATTAAATTCTCAAATTTCGTAAGAAATTATTCACTGTTCCAAAATCCACTCCAAAAAAATTCACAAACAATTTTTACATGTTGCACTTACGTTTTTTCCTTATGGCATCCAAATCAGAAAGAAATATTGACACATTGTAATTCACACTGTCAATTTGACAGTTCAGTTCTGCCCCAAGCGTTAAAAAAGTAAGCGACATTATGGCTGGTTCAGACGAACGCTGTACCCGTTGCCAGTGTACGAAACCCATTTTCAATACTTACTTAACAATGTTCGTAAGTTTGGTTTAATTCGGTGCAAAGACACGGCGGGTCCACGTTTTGGCATATATTTCGAGACCCTAGTCATCAATAGGTATGAAAATTACCCCGTATTAAAGCACTTATCAACAGCTTCCATTTGATATCCACATTGGAAAAACACATTCTAGGGTCCACATATTGGTCTCCATCTCGAGACCCTAGTCACGGAGCGGATGGAAATACTCTGAACTAAAGCATTCACCAACAGCTTCCATTTGATACCCATATTGTACATACACATCCGAAGGTTACCCGGGTCCACGTTTTGACCTATATCTCGAGACCCTATCTACCAATAGGTATCCAAACTATACGGAAACCATCTTCAATACCCACTTAACAATGTGTGTAAGTTTGGTTTAATTCGACGCAAAGACACGGCGGGTCCACGTTTTGGCATATATTTCGATACCCTAGTTATCAATAGATATGAAAATTACCCCGTATTAAAGCACTTATCAACAGCTTCCATTTGATACCCATATTGTACATAACATCCGAAGGTTACCCGGGTCCACGTTTTGACCTATATCTCGAGACCCTATCTACCAATAGGTATCCAAACTATACGGAAACCATCTTCAATACCTACTTAACAATGTGTGTAAGTTTGGTTTAATTCGGTTCAAAGACACGGCGGGTCCACGTTTTGGTATATATTTCGAGACCCTAGTCATCAATAGGTATGAAAATTACCCCGTATTAAAGCAATTATCAAAAGCTTTCATTTGATATCCATATTGTACAAACACATTCTAGGGTCCACGTTTTGGTCTCCATCCCGAGACCCTAGTCACGGAGCGGATGGAAATACTCTGAACTAAAGCATTCACCAACAGCTTCCATTTGATACCCATATTGTACATACACATCCAAAGGTTACCCGGGTCCACGTTTTGACCTATATTTCGAGACCCTATCTACCAATAGGTATTCAAACTATACGGAAATCATCTTCAACACCTACTTAACAATGTGTGTAAGTTTGGTTTAATTCGGTTTAAGGACACGGCGGGTCCACGTTTTGGCATATATTTCGAGACCCTAGTCATCAATAGGTATGAAAATTACCCCGTATTAAAGCAATTATCAAAAGCTTTCATTTGATATCCACATTGTAAAAACACATTCTAGGGTCCACATATTGGTCTACATCTCGAGACCCTAGTCACGGAGCGAATGGAAATACTCTGAACTAAAGCATTCACCAACAGCTTCCATTTGATACCTATATTGTACATACACGTTCGAAGGTTACCCGGGCCCACGTTTTGACCTATATCTCGAGACCAATAGGTATTCAAACTATACGGAAATCATCTTCAATACCTACTTAACAATGTGTGTAAGTTTGGTTTAATTCGGTGCAAAGACACGGCGGGTCCACGTTTTGGCATATATTTCCAGACCCTAGTCATCTATAGGTATGAAAATTACCCCGTATTAAAGCACTTATCAACAGCTTTCATTTGGTACCCATATTGTACATACACAACCAAAGGTTACCCGCGTCCACGTTTTGACCTATATCTCGAGACCCCAGTCACGGAGCGGCATGAAAAATACCCTGTACTAAAGCATTCACCAACAGCTTCAATTTGATATCCATATTATACAAACACATTCTAGGGTCCACGTTTTGGTCTCTACCTCGAGACCCTAGTCACAGAGCGGCATGAAAAATACTCTGAACTAAAGCATTCACCAACAGTTTCCATTTGATATCCATATTGTACATACACGTCCGAAGGTTACCCGGGTCCACGTTTTGACCTATATCTCGAGCCCTATTTCCAAAATAAAATATAATCCATGTTACTCGTGGATAATGTAGCTTTCGAATGGTGAAAGAATTTTTAAAATCGGTCTAGTAGTTTTTGAGCCTATTCATTACAACCAAACAAACAAACAAAGTTTTCCTCTTTATAATATTAGTATAGATAAACTGAAAATCAGGAAAAAAGGAGATTGTTTTTAAATTTCAAACCAACGCATATGAATAACTAAGAAACAATCGTCTTTTTTCCTGATCATCCATGAATTTTTCGTTTCAATTTATATGTTTTATTAAGCATTGGAGCTTTTTTACCCAGTATCCATTAATATTTTTCAAAAAAAAAACGAAAAAAAATTTTTTTTCCACGAACACGTAATTTCATTCGGATTTCACATTAAATTCTCAAATTTCGTAAGAAATTATTCACTGTTCCAAAATCCACTCCAAAAAAATTCACAAACAATTTTTACATGTTGCACTTACGTTTTTTCCTTATGGCATCCAAATCAGAAAGAAATATTGACACATTGTAATTCACACTGTCAATTTGACAGTTCAGTTCCGCCCCAAGCGTTAAAAAAGTAAGCGACATTATGGCTGGTTCAGACGAACGCTGTACCCGTTGCCAGTGTACGAAACCCATTTTCAATACTTACTTAACAATGTTCGTAAGTTTGGTTTAATTCGGTGCAAAGACACGGCGGGTCCACGTTTTGGCATATATTTCGAGACCCTAGTCATCAATAGGTATGAAAATTACCCCGTATTAAAGCACTTATCAACAGCTTCCATTTGATATCCACATTGGAAAAACACATTCTAGGGTCCACATATTGGTCTCCATCTCGAGACCCTAGTCACGGAGCGGATGGAAATACTCTGAACTAAAGCATTCACCAACAGCTTCCATTTGATACCCATATTGTACATACACATCCGAAGGTTACCCGGGTCCACGTTTTGACCTATATCTCGAGACCCTATCTACCAATAGGTATCCAAACTATACGGAAACCATCTTCAATACCTACTTAACAATGTGTGTAAGTTTGGTTTAATTCGACGCAAAGACACGGCGGGTCCACGTTTTGGCATATATTTCGATACCCTAGTTATCAATAGATATGAAAATTACCCCGTATTAAAGCACTTATCAACAGCTTCCATTTGATACCCATATTGTACATACACATCCGAAGGTTACCCGGGTCCACGTTTTGACCTATATCTCGAGACCCTATCTACCAATAGGTATCCAAACTATACGGAAACCATCTTCAATACCTACTTAACAATGTGTGTAAGTTTGGTTTAATTCGGTTCAAAGACACGGCGGGTCCACGTTTTGGTATATATTTCGAGACCCTAGTCATCAATAGGTATGAAAATTACCCCGTATTAAAGCAATTATCAAAAGCTTTCATTTGATATCCATATTGTACAAACACATTCTAGGGTCCACGTTTTGGTCTCCATCCCGAGACCCTAGTCACGGAGCGGATGGAAATACTCTGAACTAAAGCATTCACCAACAGCTTCCATTTGATACCCATATTGTACATACACATCCAAAGGTTACCCGGGTCCACGTTTTGACCTATATTTCGAGACCCTATCTACCAATAGGTATTCAAACTATACGGAAATCATCTTCAACACCTACTTAACAATGTGTGTAAGTTTGGTTTAATTCGGTTTAAGGACACGGCGGGTCCACGTTTTGGCATATATTTCGAGACCCTAGTCATCAATAGGTATGAAAATTACCCCGTATTAAAGCAATTATCAAAAGCTTTCATTTGATATCCACATTGTAAAAACACATTCTAGGGTCCACATATTGGTCTACATCTCGAGACCCTAGTCACGGAGCGAATGGAAATACTCTGAACTAAAGCATTCACCAACAGCTTCCATTTGATACCTATATTGTACATACACGTTCGAAGGTTACCCGGGCCCACGTTTTGACCTATATCTCGAGACCAATAGGTATTCAAACTATACGGAAATCATCTTCAATACCTACTTAACAATGTGTGTAAGTTTGGTTTAATTCGGTGCAAAGACACGGCGGGTCCACGTTTTGGCATATATTTCCAGACCCTAGTCATCTATAGGTATGAAAATTACCCCGTATTAAAGCACTTATCAACAGCTTTCATTTGGTACCCATATTGTACATACACAACCAAAGGTTACCCGCGTCCACGTTTTGACCTATATCTCGAGACCCCAGTCACGGAGCGGCATGAAAAATACCCTGTACTAAAGCATTCACCAACAGCTTCAATTTGATATCCATATTGTACAAACACATTCTAGGGTCCACGTTTTGGTCTCTACCTCGAGACCCTAGTCACAGAGCGGCATGAAAAATACTCTGAACTAAAGCATTCACCAACAGTTTCCATTTGATATCCATATTGTACATACACGTCCGAAGGTTACCCGGGTCCACGTTTTGACCTATATCTCGAGCCCTATTTCCAAAATAAAATATAATCCATGTTACTCGTGGATAATGTAGCTTTCGAATGGTGAAAGAATTTTTAAAATCGGTCTAGTAGTTTTTGAGCCTGTTCATTACAACCAAACAAACAAACAAAGTTTTCCTCTTTATAATATTAGTATAGATAAACTGAAAATCAGGAAAAAAGGAGATTGTTTTTAAATTTCAAACCAACGCATATGAATAACTAAGAAACAATCGTCTTTTTTCCTGATCATCCATGAATTTTTCGTTTCAATTTATATGTTTTATTAAGCATTGGAGCTTTTTTACCCAGTATCCATTAATATTTTTCAAAAAAAAAACGAAAAAAAATTTTTTTTCCACGAACACGTAATTTCATTCGGATTTCACATTAAATTCTCAAATTTCGTAAGAAATTATTCACTGTTCCAAAATCCACTCCAAAAAAATTCACAAACAATTTTTACATGTTGCACTTACGTTTTTTCCTTATGGCATCCAAATCAGAAAGAAATATTGACACATTGTAATTCACACTGTCAATTTCACAGTTCAGTTCCGCCCCAAGCGTTAAAAAAGTAAGCGACATTATGGCTGGTTCAAAAGAACGCTGTACCCGTTGCCAGTGCTCCGAATTGCAACCAAACTTTACGAAACCCATCTTCAACACCTACTTAACAATGTGTGTAAGTTTGGTTTAATTCGGTTTAAGGACACGGCGGGTCCACGTTTTGGCATATATTTCGAGACCCTAGTCATCAATAGGTATGAAAATTACCCCGTATTAAAGCAATTATCAAAAGCTTTCATTTGATATCCATATTGTACAAACACATTCTAGGGTCCACGTTTTGGTCTCCATCTCGAGACCCTAGTCACGGAGCGGATGGAAATACTCTGAACTAAAGCATTCACCAACAGCTTTCATTTGATACCCATATTGTACATACACATCCGAAGGTTACCCGGGTCCACGTTTTGACCTATATCTCGAGACCCTATCTACCAATAGGTATCCAAACTATACGGAAACCATCTTCAATACCTCCTTAACAATGTGTGTAAGTTTGGTTTAATTCGGTGCAAAGACACGGCGGGTCCACGTTTTGGCATATATTTCGAGACCCTAGTCATCAATAGGTATGAAAATTACCCCGTATTAAAGCAATTATCAAAAGCTTTCATTTGATATCCATATTGTACAAACACATTCTAGGGTCCACGTTTTGGTCTCCATCCCGAGACCCTAGTCACGGAGCGGATGGAAATACTCTGAACTAAAGCATTCACCAACAGCTTCCATTTGATACCCATATTGTACATACACATCCAAAGGTTACCCGGGTCCACGTTTTGACCTATATTTCGAGACCCTATCTACCAATAGGTATTCAAACTATACGGAAATCATCTTCAACACCTACTTAACAATGTGTGTAAGTTTGGTTTAATTCGGTTTAAGGACACGGCGGGTCCACGTTTTGGCATATATTTCGAGACCCTAGTCATCAATAGGTATGAAAATTACCCCGTATTAAAGCAATTATCAAAAGCTTTCATTTGATATCCACATTGTAAAAACACATTCTAGGGTCCACATATTGGTCTACATCTCGAGACCCTAGTCACGGAGCGAATGGAAATACTCTGAACTAAAGCATTCACCAACAGCTTCCATTTGATACCCATATTGTACATACACGTTCGAAGGTTACCCGGGCCCACGTTTTGACCTATATCTCGAGACCAATAGGTATTCAAACTATACGGAAATCATCTTCAATACCTACTTAACAATGTGTGTAAGTTTGGTTTAATTCGGTGCAAAGACACGGCGGGTCCACGTTTTGGCATATATTTCCAGACCCTAGTCATCTATAGGTATGAAAATTACCCCGTATTAAAGCACTTATCAACAGCTTTCATTTGGTACCCATATTGTACATACACAACCAAAGGTTACCCGCGTCCACGTTTTGACCTATATCTCGAGACCCCAGTCACGGAGCGGCATGAAAAATACCCTGTACTAAAGCATTCACCAACAGCTTCAATTTGATATCCATATTGTACAAACACATTCTAGGGTCCACGTTTTGGTCTCTACCTCGAGACCCTAGTCACAGAGCGGCATGAAAAATACTCTGAACTAAAGCATTCACCAACAGCTTCCATTTGATATCCATATTGTACATACACGTCCGAAGGTTACCCGGGTCCACGTTTTGACCTATATCTCGAGCCCTATTTCCAAAATAAAATATAATCCATGTTACTCGTGGATAATGTAGCTTTCGAATGGTGAAAGAATTTTTAAAATCGGTCCAGTAGTTTTTGAGCCTGTTCATTACAACCAAACAAACAAACAAAGTTTTCCTCTTTATAATATTAGTATAGATAAACTGAAAATCAGGAAAAAAGGAGATTGTTTTTAAATTTCAAACCAACGCATATGAATAACTAAGAAACAATCGTCTTTTTTCCTGATCATCCATGAATTTTTCGTTTCAATTTATATGTTTTATTAAGCATTGGAGCTTTTTTACCCAGTATCCATTAATATTTTTCAAAAAAAAAACGAAAAAAATTTTTTTTTCCACGAACACGTAATTTCATTCGGATTTCACATTAAATTCTCAAATTTCGTAAGAAATTATTCACTGTTCCAAAATCCACTCCAAAAAAATTCACAAACAATTTTTACATGTTGCACTTACGTTTTTTCCTTATGGCATCCAAATCAGAAAGAAATATTGACACATTGTAATTCACACTGTCAATTTGACAGTTCAGTTCCGCCCCAAGCGTTAAAAAAGTAAGCGACATTATGGCTGGTTCAAAAGAACGCTGTACCCGTTGCCAGTGCTCCGAATTGCAACCAAACTTTACGAAACCCATCTTCAACACCTACTTACACAATGTGTGTAAGTTTGGTTTAATTCGGTTTAAGTACACGGCGGGTCCACGTTTTGGCATATATTTCGAGACCCTAGTCATCAATAGGTATGAAAATTACCCCGTATTAAAGCAATTATCAAAAGCTTTCATTTGATATCCACGTTGTAAAAACACATTCTAGGGTCCACATATTGGTCTCCATCTCGAGACCCTAGTCACGGAGCGAATGGAAATACTCTGAACTAAAGCATTCACCAACAGCTTCCATTTGATACCCATATTGTACATACACATCCGAAGGTTACCCGGGTCCACGTTTTGACCTATATCTCGAGACCCTACCTACCAATAGGTATCCAAACTGTACGGAAACCATCTCCAATACCTCCTTAACAATGTGTGTAAGTTTGGTTTAATTCGGTGCAAAGACACGGCGGGTCCACGTTTTGGTATATATTTCCAGACCCTAGTCATCAATAGGTATGGAAATTACACCGTATTAAAGCACTTATCAACAGCTTTCATTTGATATCCATATTGTACAAACACATTCTAGGGTCCACGTTTTGGTCTCTATCTCGAGACCCCATTCACGGAGCGGCATGAAAAATACTCTGAGCTAAAGCATTCACCAACAGCTTTCATTTGATACCCATATTGTACATACACATCCGAAGGTTACCCGGGTCCACGTTTTGACCTATATCTCGAGCCCTATTTCCAAAATAAAATATAATCCATGTTACTCGTGGATAATGTAGCTTTCGAATGGTGAAGGAATTTTTAAAATCGGTCCAGCAGTTTTTGAGCCTATTCATTACAACCAAACAAACAAACAAAGTTTTCCTCTTTATAATATTAGTATAGATAAATTGAAAATCAGGAAAAAAGGAGATTGTTTTTAAATTTCAAATCAACGCATATGAATAACTAAGAAACAATCGTCTTTTTTCCCGATCATCCATGAATTTTTCGTTTCAATTTATATGTTTTATTAAGCATTGGAGCTTTTTTACCCAGTATCCATTAATATTTTTCAAAAAAAAAAACGAAAAAAAATTTTTTTTTCCACGAACACGTAATTTCATTCGGATTTCACATTAAATTCTCAAATTTCGTAAGAAATTATTCACTGTTCCAAAATCCACTCCAAAAAAATTCACAAACAATTTTTACATGTTGCACTTACGTTTTTTCCTTATGGCATCCAAATCAGAAAGAAATATTGACACATTGTAATTCACACTGTCAATTTGACAGTTCAGTTCCGCCCCAAGCGTTAAAAAAGTAAGCGACATTATGGCTGGTTCAAAAGAACGCTGTACCCGTTGCCAGTGCTCCGAATTGCAACCAAACTTTACGAAACCCATCTTCAACACCTACTTAACAATGTGTGTAAGCTTGGTTTAATTCGGTTTAAGGACACGGCGGGTCCACGTTTTGGCATATATTTCGAGACCCTAGTCATCAATAGGTATGAAAATTACCCCGTATTAAAGCAATTATCAAAAGCTTTCATTTGATATCCACATTGTAAAAACACATTCTAGGGTCCACATATTGGTCTCCATCTCGAGACCCTAGTCACGGAGCGAATGGAAATACTCTGAACTAAAGCATTCACCAACAGCTTCCATTTGATACCCATATTGTACATACACATCCGAAGGTTACCCGGGTCCACGTTTTGACCTATATCTCGAGACCCTATCTACCAATAGGTATCCAAACTGTACGGAAACCATCTTCAATACCTCCTTAACAATGTGTGTAAGTTTGGTTTAATTCGGTGCAAAGACACGGCGGGTCCACGTTTTGGTATATATTTCGAGACCCTAGTCATCAATAGGTATGAAAATTACCCCGTATTAAAGCAATTATCAAAAGCTTTCATTTGATATCCATATTGTACAAACACATTCTAGGGTCCACGTTTTGGTCTCCATCCCGAGACCCTAGTCACGGAGCGGATGGAAATACTCTGAACTAAAGCATTCACCAACAGCTTCCATTTGATACCCATATTGTACATACACATCCAAAGGTTACCCGGGTCCACGTTTTGACCTATATTTCGAGACCCTATCTACCAATAGGTATTCAAACTATACGGAAATCATCTTCAACACCTACTTAACAATGTGTGTAAGTTTGGTTTAATTCGGTTTAAGGACACGGCGGGTCCACGTCTTGGCATATATTTCGAGACCCTAGTCATCAATAGGTATGAAAATTACCCCGTATTAAAGCAATTATCAAAAGCTTTCATTTGATATCCACATTGTAAAAACACATTCTAGGGTCCACATATTGGTCTACATCTCGAGACCCTAGTCACGGAGCGAATGGAAATACTCTGAACTAAAGCATTCACCAACAGCTTCCATTTGATACCCATATTGTACATACACGTTCGAAGGTTACCCGGGCCCACGTTTTGACCTATATCTCGAGACCAATAGGTATTCAAACTATACGGAAATCATCTTCAATACCTACTTAACAATGTGTGTAAGTTTGGTTTAATTCGGTGCAAAGACACGGCGGGTCCACGTTTTGGCATATATTTCCAGACCCTAGTCATCTATAGGTATGAAAATTACCCCGTATTAAAGCACTTATCAACAGCTTTCATTTGGTACCCATATTGTACATACACAACCAAAGGTTACCCGCGTCCACGTTTTGACCTATATCTCGAGACCCCAGTCACGGAGCGGCATGAAAAATACCCTGTACTAAAGCATTCACCAACAGCTTCAATTTGATATCCATATTGTACAAACACATTCTAGGGTCCACGTTTTGGTCTCTACCTCGAGACCCTAGTCACAGAGCGGCATGAAAAATACTCTGAACTAAAGCATTCACCAACAGCTTCCATTTGATATCCATATTGTACATACACGTCCGAAGGTTACCCGGGTCCACGTTTTGACCTATATCTCGAGCCCTATTTCCAAAATAAAATATAATCCATGTTACTCGTGGATAATGTAGCTTTCGAATGGTGAAAGAATTTTTAAAATCGGTCCAGTAGTTTTTGAGCCTGTTCATTACAACCAAACAAACAAACAAAGTTTTCCTCTTTATAATATTAGTATAGATAAACTGAAAATCAGGAAAAAAGGAGATTGTTTTTAAATTTCAAACCAACGCATATGAATAACTAAGAAACAATCGTCTTTTTTCCTGATCATCCATGAATTTTTCGTTTCAATTTATATGTTTTATTAAGCATTGGAGCTTTTTTACCCAGTATCCATTAATATTTTTCAAAAAAAAAACGAAAAAAATTTTTTTTTCCACGAACACGTAATTTCATTCGGATTTCACATTAAATTCTCAAATTTCGTAAGAAATTATTCACTGTTCCAAAATCCACTCCAAAAAAATTCACAAACAATTTTTACATGTTGCACTTACGTTTTTTCCTTATGGCATCCAAATCAGAAAGAAATATTGACACATTGTAATTCACACTGTCAATTTGACAGTTCAGTTCCGCCCCAAGCGTTAAAAAAGTAAGCGACATTATGGCTGGTTCAAAAGAACGCTGTACCCGTTGCCAGTGCTCCGAATTGCAACCAAACTTTACGAAACCCATCTTCAACACCTACTTACACAATGTGTGTAAGTTTGGTTTAATTCGGTTTAAGTACACGGCGGGTCCACGTTTTGGCATATATTTCGAGACCCTAGTCATCAATAGGTATGAAAATTACCCCGTATTAAAGCAATTATCAAAAGCTTTCATTTGATATCCACGTTGTAAAAACACATTCTAGGGTCCACATATTGGTCTCCATCTCGAGACCCTAGTCACGGAGCGAATGGAAATACTCTGAACTAAAGCATTCACCAACAGCTTCCATTTGATACCCATATTGTACATACACATCCGAAGGTTACCCGGGTCCACGTTTTGACCTATATCTCGAGACCCTACCTACCAATAGGTATCCAAACTGTACGGAAACCATCTCCAATACCTCCTTAACAATGTGTGTAAGTTTGGTTTAATTCGGTGCAAAGACACGGCGGGTCCACGTTTTGGTATATATTTCCAGACCCTAGTCATCAATAGGTATGGAAATTACCCCGTATTAAAGCACTTATCAACAGCTTTCATTTGATATCCATATTGTACAAACACATTCTAGGGTCCACGTTTTGGTCTCTATCTCGAGACCCCATTCACGGAGCGGCATGAAAAATACTCTGAGCTAAAGCATTCACCAACAGCTTCCATTTGATACCCATATTGTACATACACGTCCGAAGGTTACCCGGGTCCACGTTTTGACTTATATCTCGAGACCCTATCTACCAATAGGTATTCCAACTACACGGAAACCATCTTCAATACCTCCTTAACAATGTGTGTAAGTTTGGTTTAATTCGGTGCAAAGACACGGCGGGTCCACGTTTTGGTATATATTTCCAGACCCTAGTCATCGATAGGTATGAAAATTACCCCGTATTAAAGCACTTATCAACAGCTTTCATTTGATACCCATATTGTACATACTCAACCAAAGGTTACCCGGGTCCACGTTTTGACCTATATCTCGACACCCCAGTAACGGAGCGGGTTGAAAAATACTCTATACTAAAGCATTCACCAACAGCTTCCATTTGATACCCATATTGTACATACACGTAAGAAGGTTACCTGGGTCCACGTTTTGACCTATATCTCGAGACCCTATCTACCAATAGGTATTCAAACTATACGGAAATCATCTTCAACAGGTACTTAACAATGTGTGTAAGTGTGGTTTAATTCGGTGCAAAGACACGGCGGGTCCACGTTTTGGCATATATTTCGAGACCCTAGTCATCAATAGGTATGAAAATTACCCCGTATTAAAGCAATTATCAAAAGCTTTCATTTGATATCCATATTGTACAAACACATTCTAGGGTCCACGTTTTGGTCTCCATCTCGAGACCCTAGTCACGGAGCGGATGGAAATACTCTGAACTAAAGCATTCACCAACAGCTTTCATTTGATACCCATATTGTACATACTCAACCAAAGGTTACCCGGGTCCACGTTTTGACCTATATCTCGAGCCCTATTTCCAAAATAAAATATAATCCATGTTACTCGTGGATAATGTAGCTTTCGAATGGTGAAGGAATTTTTAAAATCGGTCCAGCAGTTTTTGAGCCTATTCATTACAACCAAACAAACAAACAAAGTTTTCCTCTTTATAATATTAGTATAGATAAATTGAAAATCAGGAAAAAAGGAGATTGTTTTTAAATTTCAAATCAACGCATATGAATAACTAAGAAACAATCGTCTTTTTTCCCGATCATCCATGAATTTTTCGTTTCAATTTATATGTTTTATTAAGCATTGGAGCTTTTTTACCCAGTATCCATTAATATTTTTCAAAAAAAAAACGAAAAAAATTTTTTTTTTCCACGAACACGTAATTTCATTCGGATTTCACATTAAATTCTCAAATTTCGTAAGAAATTATTCACTGTTCCAAAATCCACTCCAAAAAAATTCACAAACAATTTTTACATGTTGCACTTACGTTTTTTCCTTATGGCATCCAAATCAGAAAGAAATATTGACACATTGTAATTCACACTGTCAATTTGACAGTTCAGTTCCGCCCCAAGCGTTAAAAAAGTAAGCGACATTATGGCTGGTTCAAAAGAACGCTCTACCCGTTGCCAGTGCTCCGAATTGCAACCAAACTTTACGAAACCCATTTTCAATACTTACTTAACAATGTTCGTAAGTTTGGTTTAATTCGGTGAAAAGACACGGCGGGTCCACGTTTTGGCATATATATCGAGACCCTAGTCATCAATAGGTATGAAAATTACCCCGTATTAAAGCACTTATCAACAGCTTTCATTTGATATCCACATTGTAAAAACACATTCTAGGGTCCACGTATTGGTCTCCATCTCGAGACCCTAGTCACGGAGCGAATGGAAATACTCTGAACTAAAGCATTTACCAACAGCTTCCATTTGATACCCATATTGTACATACACGTTCGAAGGTTACCCGGGTCCACGTTTTGACCTATATTTCGAGACCCTATCTACCAATAGGTATCCGAACTATACGGAAACCATCTTCAATACCTACTTAACAATGTGTGTAAGTTTGGTTTAATTCGGCGCAAAGACACGGCGGGTCCACGTTTTGGCATATATTTCGATACCCTAGTTATCAATAGATATGAAAATTACCCCGTATTAAAGCAATTATCAACAGCTTTCATTTGATATCCATATTGTACAAACACATTCTAGGGTCTACGTTTTGGTCTCCATCTCGAGACCCTAGTCACGGAGCGGATGGAAATACTCTGAACTAAAGCATTCACCAACAGCTTCCATTTGATACCCATATTGTACATACACATCCGAAGGTTACCCGGGTCCACGTTTTGACCTATATCACGAGACCCTATCTACCAATAGGTATCCAAACTGTACGGAAACCATCTTCAATACCTCCTTAACAATGTGTGTAAGTTTGGTTTAATTCGGCGCAAAGACACGGCGGGTCCACGTTTTGGCATATATTTCGATACCCTAGTTATCAATAGATATGAAAATTACCCCGTATTAAAGCAATTATCAACAGCTTTCATTTGATATCCATATTGTACAAACACATTCTAGGGTCCACGTTTTGGTCTCCATCTCGAGACCCTAGTCACGGAGCGGATGGAAATACTCTGAACTAAAGCATTCACCAACAGCTTCCATTTGATACCCATATTGTACATACACGTCCGAAGGTTACCCGGGTCCACGTTTTGACCTATATCACGAGACCCTATCTACCAATAGGTATCCAAACTGTACGGAAACCATCTTCAATACCTCCTTAACAATGTGTGTAAGTTTGGTTTAATTCGGTGCAAAGACACGGCGGGTTCACGTTTTGGCATATATTTCGAGACCCTAGTCATCAATAGGTAAGAAAATTACCCCGTATTAAAGCACTTATCAACAGCTTTCATTTGATATCCATATTGTACAAACACATTCTAGGGTCCACGTTTTGGTCTCTATCTCGAGACCCCATTCACGGAGCGGCATGAAAAATACTCTGAGCTAAAGCATTCACCAACAGCTTCCATTTGATACCCATATTGTACATACACGTCCGAAGGTTACCCGGGTGCACGTTTTGACTTATATCTCGAGACCCTATCTACCAATAGGTATTCCAACTATACGGAAACCATCTTCAATACCTCCTTAACAATGTGTGTAAGTTTGGTTTAATTCGGTGCAAAGACACGGCGGGTCCACGTTTTGGTATATATTTCCAGACCCTAGTCATCGATAGGTATGAAAATAACCCCGTATTAAAGCACTTATCAACAGCTTTCATTTGATACCCATATTGTACATACTCAACCAAAGGTTACCCGGGTCCACGTTTCGACCTATATCTCGAGACCCCAGTAACGGAGCAGCATGAAAAATACTCTATACTAAAGCATTTACCAACAGCTTCCATTTGATACCCATATTGTACATACACATCCGAAGGTTACCCGGGTCCACGTTTTGACCTATATCTCGAGACCCTATATACCAATAGGTATTCCAACTATACGGAAATCATCTTCAATACCTCCTTAACAATGTGTGTAAGTTTGGTTTAATTCGGTTCAAAGACACGGCGAGTCCAGGTTTTGGCATATATTTCGAGACCCTAGTCATCAATAGGTATGAAAATTACCCTGTATTAAAGCACTTATCAACTGCTTCCATTTGATACCCATATTGTACATACACAACCAAAGGTTACCCGGGTCCACGTTTTGACCTATATCTCGAGACCCCAGTCACGGATCGGCATGAAAAATACTCTGTAATAAAGCATTCACCAACAGCTTTCATTTGATACCCATATTGTACATACACATCCGAAGGTTACCCGGGTCCACGTTTTGACCTATATCTCGAGACCCTATCTACCAATAGGTATTCAAACTATACGGAAATCATCTTCAATACCTACTTAACAATGTGTGTAAGTTTGGTTTAATTCGGTTTAAAGACACGGCGGGGCCACGTTTTGGCATATATTTCGAGACCCTAGTCATCAATAGGTATGGAAATTACCCCGTATTAAAGCACTTATCAACAGCTTTCATTTGATATCCATATTGCACAAACACATTCTAGGGTCCACGTTTTGGTCTCTATCTCGAGACCCCATTCACGGAGCGGCATGAAAAATACTCTGAACTAAAGCATTCACCAACAGCTTCCATTTGATACCCATATTGTACATACACGTCCGAAGGTTACCCGGGTCCACGTTTTGACTTATATCTCGAGACCCTATCTACCAATAGGTATTCCAACTACACGGAAACCATCTTCAATACCTCCTTAACAATGTGTGTAAGTTTGGTTTAATTCGGTGCAAAGACACGGCGGGTCCACGTTTTGGTATATATTTCCAGACCCTAGTCATCGATAGGTATGAAAATTACCCCGTATGAAAGCACTTATCAACAGCTTTCATTTGATACCCATATTGTACATACTCAACCAAAGGTTACCCGGGTCCACGTTTTGAGCTATATCTCGAGACCCCAGTAACGGAGCGGCATGAAAAATACTCTATACTAAAGCATTCACCAACAGCTTCCATTTGATACCCATATTGTACATACACGTAAGAAGGTTACCTGGGTCCACGTTTTGACCTATATCTCGAGACCCTATCTACCAATAGGTATCCAAACTATACGGAAACCATCTTCAATACCTCCTTAACAATGTGTGTAAGTTTGGTTTAATTCGGTTTAAAGACACGGCGGGTCCACGTTTTGGCATATATTTCGAGACCCTAGTCATCAATAGATATGAGAATTACCCCGTATTAAAGCACTTATCAACAGCTTTCATTTGATATCCATATTGTACAAACACATTCTAGGGTCCACGTTTTGGTCTCCATCTCGAGACCCTAGTCACGGAGCGGATGGAAATACTCTGAACTAAAGCATTCACCAACAGCTTCCATTTGATACCCATATTGTACATACACATCCGAAGGTTACCCGGGTCCACGTTTTGACCTATATCTCGAGACCCTATCTACCAATAGGTATCCAAACTATACGGAAACCATCTTCAATACCTCCTTAACAATGTGTGTAAGTTTGGTTTAATTCGGTGCAAAGACACGGCGGGTTCACGTTTTGGCATATATTTCGAGACCCTAGTCATCAATAGGTAAGAAAATTACCCCGTATTAAAGCACTTATCAACAGCTTTCATTTGATATCCATATTGTACAAACACATTCTAGGGTCCACGTTTTGGTCTCCATCTCGAGACCCTAGTCAAGGAGCGGATGGAAATACTCTGAACTAAAGCATTCACCAACAGCTTCCATTTGATACCCATATTGTACATACACATCCGAAGGTTACCCGGGTCCACGTTTTGACCTATATTTCGAGACCCTATCTACCAATAGGTATCCAAACTATACGGAAACCATCTTCAATACCTACTTAACAATGTGTGTAAGTTTGGTTTAATTCGGCACAAAGACACGGCGGGTCCACGTTTTGGCATATATTTCGATACCCTAGTTATCAATAGATATGAGAATTACTCCGTATTAAAGCACTTATCAACAGCTTTCATTTGATACCCATATTGTACATACACGTCCGAAGGTTACCCGGGTCCACGTTTTGACCTATATCACGAGACCCTATCTACCAATAGGTATCCAAACTGTACGGAAACCATCTTCAATACCTCCTTAACAATGTGTGTAAGTTTGGTTTAATTCGGTGCAAAGACACGGCGGGTTCACGTTTTGGCATATATTTCGAGACCCTAGTCATCAATAGGTAAGAAAATTATCGCGTATTAAAGCACTTATCAACAGCTTTCATTTGATATCCATATTGTACAAACACATTCTAGGGTCCACGTTTTGGTCTCCATCTCGAGACCCTAGTCACGGAGCGAATGGAAATACTCTGAACTAAAGCATTCACCAACAGCTTCCATTTGATACCCATATTGTACATACACATCCGAAGGTTACCCGGGTCCACGTTTTGACCTATATCTCGAGACCCTATCTACCAATAGGTATCCAAACTGTACGGAAACCATCTTCAATACCTCCTTAACAATGTGTGTAAGTTTGGTTTAATTCGGTGCAAAGACACGGCGGGTCCACGTTTTGGTATATATTTCCAGACCCTAGTCATCAATAGGTATGAAAATTACCCCGTATTAAAGCACTTATCAACAGCTTTCATTTGATACCCATATTGTACATACTCAACCAAAGGTTACCCGGGTCCACGTTTCGACCTATATCTCGAGACCCCAGTAACGGAGCAGCATGAAAAATACTCTATACTAAAGCATTTACCAACAGCTTCCATTTGATACCCATATTGTACATACACATCCGAAGGTTACCCGGGTCCACGTTTTGACCTATATCTCGAGACCCTATCTACCAATAGGTATCCAAACTATACGGAAACCATCTTCAATACCTCCTTAACAATGTGTGTAAGTTTGGTTTAATTCGGTTCAAAGACACGGCGAGTCCACGTTTTGGCATATATTTCGAGACCCTAGTCATCAATAGGTATGAAAATTAGCCTGTATTAAAGCACTTATCAACTGCTTCCATTTGATACCCATAATGTACATACACAACCAAAGGTTACCCGGGTCCACGTTTTGACCTATATCTTGAGACCCCAGTCACGGATCGGCATGAAAAATACTCTGTAATAAAGCATTCACCAACAGCTTTCATTTGATACCCATATTGTACATACACATCCGAAGGTTACCCGGGTCCACGTTTTGACCTATATCTCGAGACCCTATCTACCAATAGGTATTCAAACTATACGGAAATCATCTTCAATACCTACTTAACAATGTGTGTAAGTTTGGTTTAATTCGGTTTAAAGACACGGCGGGGCCACGTTTTGGCATATATTTCGAGACCCTAGTCATCAATAGGTATGGAAATTACCCCGTATTAAAGCACTTATCAACAGCTTTCATTTGATATCCATATTGTACAAACACATTCTAGGGTCCACGTTTTGGTCTCTATCTCGAGACCCCATTCACGGAGCGGCATGAAAAATACTCTGAGCTAAAGCATTCACCAACAGCTTCCATTTGATACCCATATTGTACATACACGTCCGAAGGTCACCCGGGTCCACGTTTTGACTTATATCTCGAGACCCTATCTACCAATAGGTATTCCAACTATACGGAAACCATCTTCAATACCTCCTTAACAATGTGTGTAAGTTTGGTTTAATTCGGTGCAAAGACACGGCGGGTCCACGTTTTGGTATATATTTCCAGACCCTAGTCATCGATAGGTATGAAAATTACCCCGTATTAAAGCACTTATCAACTGCTTCCATTTGATACCCATATTGTACATACACAACCAAAGGTTACCCGGGTCCACGTTTTGACCTATATCTCGAGACCCCAGTAACGGAGCGGCATAAGAAATACTCTATACTAAAGCATTCACCAACAGCTTCCATTTGATACCCATATTGTACATACACGTAAGAAGGTTACCTGGGTCCACGTTTTGACCTATATCTCGAGACCCTATCTACCAATAGGTATTCAAACTATACGGAAATCATCTTCAACAGCTACTTAACAATGTGTGTAAGTTTGGTTTAATTCGGTGCAAAGACACGGCGGGTCCGCGTTTTGGCATATATTTCGAGACCCTAGTCATCAATAGGTATGAAAATTACCCGGTATTAAAGCAATCATCAAAAGCTTTCATTTGATATCCATATTGTACAAACACATTCTAGGGTCCACGTTTTGGTCTCCATCTCGAGACCCTAGTCACGGAGCGGATGGAAATACTCTGAACTAAAGCATTCACCAACAGCTTCCATTTGATATCCATATTGTACAAACACATTCTAGGGTCCACGTTTTGGTCTCTATCTCGAGACCCCATTCACGGAGCGGCATGAAAAATACTCTGAGCTAAAGCATTCACCAACAGCTTCCATTTGATACCCATATTGTACATACGCATCCGAAGGTTACCCGGGTCCACGTTTTGACCTATATTTCGAGACCCTATCTACCAATAGGTATCCAAACTATACGGAAACCATCTTCAATACCTACTTAACAATGTGTGTAAGTTTGGTTTAATTCGGCGCAAAGACACGGCGGGTCCACGTTTTGGGATATATTTCGATACCCTAGTTATCAATAGATATGAAAATTACCCCGTATTAAAGCACTTATCAACAGCTTTCATTTGATACCCATATTGTACATACTCAACCAAAGGTTACCCGGGTCCACGTTTTGACCTATATCTCGAGCCCTATTTCCAAAATAAAATATAATCCATGTTACTCGTGGATAATGTAGCTTTCGAAAGGTGAAAGAATTTTTAAAATCGGTCCAGCAGTTTTTGAGCCTATTCATTACAACCAAACAAACAAACAAAGTTTTCCTCTTTATAATATTAGTATAGATAAATTGAAAATCAGGAAAAAAGGAGATTGTTTTTAAATTTCAAACCAACGAATATGAATAACTAAGAAACAATCGTCTTTTTCCCCGATCATCCATGAATTTTTCGTTTCAATTTATATGTTTCATTAAGCATTGGAGCTTTTTTAACCATTATCCATTAATATTTTTCAAAAAAAAAAAAGAAAAAAAATTTTTTTCCCACGAACACATAATTTCATTCGAATTTCACATTAAATTCTGAAATTTCGTAAGAAGTTATTCACTGTTCCAAAATTCACTCCAAAAAAATTCACAAACAATTTTTATATGTTGCACTTACGTTTTTTCCTTATGGCATCCAAATCAGAAAGAAATATTGACCCATTGTAACTCACACTGTCAATTTGACAGTTCAGTTCCGCCCCAAGCGTTAAAAAAGTAAGCGACATTATGGCTGGTTCAAAAGAACGCTGTACCCGTTGCCAGTGCTCCGAATAGCAACCAAACTTTACGAAACCCATTTTCAGTACTTACTTAACAATGTTCGTAAGTTTGGTTTAATTCGGTGAAAAGACACGGCGGGTCCACGTTTTGGCATATATATCGAGACCCTAGTCATCAATAGGTATGAAAATTACCCCGTATTAAAGCACTTATCAACAGCTTTCATTTGATATCCACATTGTAAAAACACATTCTAGGGTCCACGTATTGGTCTCCATCTCGAGACCCTAGTCACGGAGCGAATGGAAATACTCTGAACTAAAGCATTTACCAACAGCTTCCATTTGATACCCATATTGTACATACACGTTCGAAGGTTACCCGGGTCCACGTTTTGACCTATATTTCGAGACCCTATCTACCAATAGGTATCCGAACTATACGGAAACCATCTTCAATACCTACTTAACAATGTGTGTAAGTTTGGTTTAATTCGGCGCAAAGACACGGCGGGTCCACGTTTTGGCATATATTTCGATACCCTAGTTATCAATAGATATGAAAATTACCCCGTATTAAAGCACTTATCAACAGCTTTCATTTGATATCCATATTGTACAAACACATTCTAGGGTCCACGTTTTGGTCTCCATCTCGAGACCCTAGTCACGGAGCGGATGGAAATACTCTGAACTAAAGCATTCACCAACAGCTTCCATTTGATACCCATATTGTACATACACATCCGAAGGTTACCCGGGTCCACGTTTTGACCTATATCACGAGACCCTATCTACCAATAGGTATCCAAACTATACGGAAACCATCTTCAATACCTCCTTAACAATGTGTGTAAGTTTGGTTTAATTCGGTTTAAAGACACGGCGGGTCCACGTTTTGGCGTATATTTCGAGACCCTAGTCATCAATAGATATGAGAATTACCCCGTATTAAAGCACTTATCAACAGCTTTCATTTGATATCCATATTGTACAAACACATTCTAGGGTCCACGTTTTGGTCTCCATCTCGAGACCCTAGTCACGGAGCGGATGGAAATACTCTGAACTAAAGCATTCACCAACAGCTTCCATTTGATACCCATATTGTACATACACATCCGAAGGTTACCCGGGTCCACGTTTTGACCTATATCTCGAGACCCTATCTACCAATAGGTATCCAAACTATACGGAAACCATCTTCAATACCTCCTTAACAATGTGTGTAAGTTTGGTTTAATTCGGTTCAAAGACACGGCGGGTTCACGTTTTGGCATATATTTCGAGACCCTAGTCATCAATAGGTAAGAAAATTACCCCGTATTAAAGCACTTATCAACAGCTTTCATTTGATATCCATATTGTACAAACACATTCTAGGGTCCACGTTTTGGTCTCCATCTCGAGACCCTAGTCACGGAGCGGATGGAAATACTCTGAACTAAAGCATTCACCAACAGCTTCCATTTGATACCCATATTGTACATACACATCCGAAGGTTACCCGGGTCCACGTTTTGACCTATATCACGAGACCCTATCTACCAATAGGTATCCAAACTATACGGAAACCATCTTCAATACCTCCTTAACAATGTGTGTAAGTTTGGTTTAATTCGGTTTAAAGACACGGCGGGTCCACGTTTTGGCGTATATTTCGAGACCCTAGTCATCAATAGATATGAAAATTACCCCGTATTAAAGCACTTATCAACAGCTTCCATTTGATACCCATATTGTACATACTCAACCAAAGGTTACCCGGGTCCACGTTTTGACCTATATCTCGAGACCCCAGTAACGGAGCAGCATGAAAAATACTCTATACTAAAGCATTCACCAACAGCTTCCATTTGATACCCATATTGTACATACACATCCGAAGGTTACCCGGGTCCACGTTTTGACCTATATCTCGAGACCCTATCTACCAATAGGTATCCAAACTATACGGAAACCATCTTCAATACCTCCTTAACAATGTGTGTAAGTTTGGTTTAATTCGGTTTAAAGACACGGCGGGTCCACGTTTTGGCGTATATTTCGAGACCCTAGTCATCAATAGATATGAGAATTACCCCGTATTAAAGCACTTATCAACAGCTTTCATTTGATATCCATATTGTACAAACACATTCTAGGGTCCACGTTTTGGTCTCCATCTCGAGACCCTAGTCACGGAGCGGATGGAAATACTCTGAACTAAAGCATTCACCAACAGCTTCCATTTGATACCCATATTGTACATACACATCCGAAGGTTACCCGGGTCCACGTTTTGACCTATATCTCGAGACCCTATCTACCAATAGGTATCCAAACTATACGGAAACCATCTTCAATACCTCCTTAACAATGTGTGTAAGTTTGGTTTAATTCGGTTCAAAGACACGGCGGGTTCACGTTTTGGCATATATTTCGAGACCCTAGTCATCAATAGGTAAGAAAATTACCCCGTATTAAAGCACTTATCAACAGCTTTCATTTGATATCCATATTGTACAAACACATTCTAGGGTCCACGTTTTGGTCTCCATCTCGAGACCCTAGTCACGGAGCGGATGGAAATACTCTGAACTAAAGCATTCACCAACAGCTTCCATTTGATACCCATATTGTACATACACATCCGAAGGTTACCCGGGTCCACGTTTTGACCTATATTTCGAGACCCTATCTACCAATAGGTATTCAAACTATACGGAAACCATCTTCAATACCTACTTAACAATGTGTGTAAGTTTGGTTTAATTCGGCGCAAAGACACGGCGGGTCCACGTTTTGGCATATATTTCGAGACCCTAGTTATCAATAGATATGAGAATTACTCCGTATTAAAGCACTTATCAACAGCTTTCATTTGATACCCATATTGTACA
This sequence comes from Anastrepha ludens, assembly GCF_028408465.1. NCBI lineage: Eukaryota > Metazoa > Arthropoda > Insecta > Diptera > Tephritidae > Anastrepha > Anastrepha ludens. Next base: position 771,384 of record NC_071504.1, read on the forward strand.
TACACGTCCGAAGGTTACCCGGGTCCACGTTTTGACCTATATCTCGAGACCCCATTCACGAAGCGGCATGAAAAATACTCCGAACCAAAGCATTCACCAACAGCTTCCATTTGATACCCATATTGTACATACACGTTCGAAGGTTACCCGGGTCCACGTTTTGACCTATATCTCGAGACCCTATCTACCAATAGGTATCCAAACTATACGGAAACCATCTTCAATACCTACTTAACAATGTGTGTAAGTTTGGTTTAATTCGACGCAAAGACACGGCGGGTCCACGTTTTGGCATATATTTCGATACCCTAGTTATCAATAGATATGAAAATTACCCCGTATTAAAGCACTTATCAACAGCTTCCATTTGATACCCATATTGTACATACACATCCGAAGGTTACCCGGGTCCACGTTTTGACCTATATCTCGAGACCCTATCTACCAATAGGTATCCAAACTATACGGAAACCATCTTCAATACCTCCTTAACAAAGTTTGTAAGTTTGGTTTAATTCGGCGCAAAGACACGGCGGGTCCACGTTTTGGCATATATTTCGATACCCTAGTCATCAATAGATATGAAAATTACCCCGTATTAAAGCACTTATCAACAGCTTCCATTTGATACCCATATTGTACATACACAACCAAAGGTTACCCGGGTCCACGTTTTGACCTATATCTCGAGACCCCATTCACGAAGCGGCATGAAAAATACTCTGTAATAAAGCATTCACCAACAGCTTTCATTTGATACCCATATTGTACATACACGTTCGAAGGTTACCCGGGTCCACGTTTTGACCTATATCTCGAGACCAATAGGTATTCAAACTATACGGAAATCATCTTCAATACCTACTTAACAATGTGTGTAAGTTTGGTTTAATTCGGTGCAAAGACACGGCGGGTCCACGTTTTGGCATATATTTCCAGACCCTAGTCATCTATAGGTATGAAAATTACCCCGTATTAAAGCACTTATCAACAGCTTTCATTTGATACCCATATTGTACATACACAGCCAAAGGTTACCCGCGTCCACGTTTTGACCTATATCTCGAGACCCCAGTCACGGAGCGGCATGAAAAATACCCTGTACTAAAGCATTCACCAACAGCTTCCATTTGATATCCATATTGTACATACACGTCCGAAGGTTACCCGGGTCCACGTTTTGACCTATATCTCGAGCCCTATTTCCAAAATAAAATATAATCCGTGTTACTGGTGGATAATGTAGCTTTCGAATGGTGAAAGAATTTTTAAAATCGGTCCAGTAGTTTTTGAGCCTATTCATTACAACCAAACAAACAAACAAAGTTTTCCTCTTTATAATATTAGTATAGATAAACTGAAAATCAGGAAAAAAGGAGATTGTTTTTAAATTTCAAACCAACGCATATGAATAACTAAGAAACAATCGTCTTTTTTCCTGATCATCCATGAATTTTTCGTTTCAATTTATATGTTTTATTAAGCATTGGAACTTTTTTAACCAGTATCCATTAATATTTTTCAAAAAAAAAACGAAAAAAATTTTTTTTTCCACGAACACATAATTTCATTCGGATTTCACATTAAATTCTCAAATTTCGTAAGAAATTATTCACTGTTCCAAAATGCACTCCTAAAAAATTCACAAACAATTTTTACATGTTGCACTTACGTTTTTTCCTTATGGCATCCAAATCAGAAAGAAATATTGACACATTGTAATTCACACTGTCAATTTGACAGTTCAGTTCCGCCCCAAGCGTTAAAAAAGTAAGCGACATTATGGCCGGTTCAAAAGAACGCTGTACCCGTTGCCAGTGCTCCGAATTGCAACCAAACTTTACGAAACCCATTTTCAATACCTACTTAACAATGTTCGTAAGTTTGGTTTAATTCGGTGCAAAGGCACGGCGGGTTCACGTTTTGGCATATATTTCGAGACCCTAGTCATCAATAGGTAAGAAAATTACCCCGTATTAAAGCACTTATCAACAGCTTTCATTTGATATCCATATTGTACAAACACATTCTAGGGTCCACGTTTTGGTCTCCATCTCGAGACCCTAGTCACGGAGCGGATGGAAATACTCTGAACTAAAGCATTCACCAACAGCTTCCATTTGATACCCATATTGTACATACACATCCGAAGGTTACCCGGGTCCACGTTTTGACCTATATTTCGAGACCCTATCTACCAATAGGTATTCAAACTATACGGAAACCATCTTCAATACCTACTTAACAATGTGTGTAAGTTTGGTTTAATTCGGCGCAAAGACACGGCGGGTCCACGTTTTGGCATATATTTCGAGACCCTAGTTATCAATAGATATGAGAATTACTCCGTATTAAAGCACTTATCAACAGCTTTCATTTGATACCCATATTGTACATACACAGCCAAAGGTTACCCGCGTCCACGTTTTGACCTATATCTCGAGACCCCAGTCACGGAGCGGCATGAAAAATACCCTGTACTAAAGCATTCACCAACAGCTTTCATTTGATACCCATATTGTACATACACGTTCGAAGGTTACCCGGGTCCACGTTTTGACCTATATCTCGAGACCAATAGGTATTCAAACTATACGGAAATCATCTTCAATACCTACTTAACAATGTGTGTAAGTTTGGTTTAATTCGGTGCAAAGACACGGCGGGTCCACGTTTTGGCATATATTTCCAGACCCTAGTCATCTATAGGTATGAAAATTACCCCGTATTAAAGCACTTATCAACAGCTTTCATTTGATACCCATATTGTACATACACAGCCAAAGGTTACCCGCGTCCACGTTTTGACCTATATCTCGAGACCCCAGTCACGGAGCGGCATGAAAAATACCCTGTACTAAAGCATTCACCAACAGCTTTCATTTGATACCCATATTGTACATACACGTTCGAAGGTTACCCGGGTCCACGTTTTGACCTATATCTCGAGACCAATAGGTATTCAAACTATACGGAAATCATCTTCAATACCTACTTAACAATGTGTGTAAGTTTGGTTTAATTCGGTTTAAAGACACGGCGGGTCCACGTTTTGGCGTATATTTCGAGACCCTAGTCATCAATAGATATGAGAATTACCCCGTATTAAAGCACTTATCAACAGCTTTCATTTGATATCCATATTGTACAAACACATTCTAGGGTCCACGTTTTGGTCTCCATCTCGAGACCCTAGTCACGGAGCGGATGGAAATACTCTGAACTAAAGCATTCACCAACAGCTTCCATTTGATACCCATATTGTACATACACATCCGAAGGTTACCCGGGTCCACGTTTTGACCTATATCTCGAGACCCTATCTACCAATAGGTATCCAAACTATACGGAAACCATCTTCAATACCTCCTTAACAATGTGTGTAAGTTTGGTTTAATTCGGTTCAAAGACACGGCGGGTTCACGTTTTGGCATATATTTCGAGACCCTAGTCATCAATAGGTAAGAAAATTACCCCGTATTAAAGCACTTATCAACAGCTTTCATTTGATATCCATATTGTACAAACACATTCTAGGGTCCACGTTTTGGTCTCCATCTCGAGACCCTAGTCACGGAGCGGATGGAAATACTCTGAACTAAAGCATTCACCAACAGCTTCCATTTGATACCCATATTGTACATACACATCCGAAGGTTACCCGGGTCCACGTTTTGACCTATATCACGAGACCCTATCTACCAATAGGTATCCAAACTATACGGAAACCATCTTCAATACCTCCTTAACAATGTGTGTAAGTTTGGTTTAATTCGGTTTAAAGACACGGCGGGTCCACGTTTTGGCGTATATTTCGAGACCCTAGTCATCAATAGATATGAAAATTACCCCGTATTAAAGCACTTATCAACAGCTTCCATTTGATACCCATATTGTACATACTCAACCAAAGGTTACCCGGGTCCACGTTTTGACCTATATCTCGAGACCCCAGTAACGGAGCAGCATGAAAAATACTCTATACTAAAGCATTCACCAACAGCTTCCATTTGATACCCATATTGTACATACACATCCGAAGGTTACCCGGGTCCACGTTTTGACCTATATCTCGAGACCCTATCTACCAATAGGTATCCAAACTATACGGAAACCATCTTCAATACCTCCTTAACAATGTGTGTAAGTTTGGTTTAATTCGGTTTAAAGACACGGCGGGTCCACGTTTTGGCGTATATTTCGAGACCCTAGTCATCAATAGATATGAGAATTACCCCGTATTAAAGCACTTATCAACAGCTTTCATTTGATATCCATATTGTACAAACACATTCTAGGGTCCACGTTTTGGTCTCCATCTCGAGACCCTAGTCACGGAGCGGATGGAAATACTCTGAACTAAAGCATTCACCAACAGCTTCCATTTGATACCCATATTGTACATACACATCCGAAGGTTACCCGGGTCCACGTTTTGACCTATATCTCGAGACCCTATCTACCAATAGGTATCCAAACTATACGGAAACCATCTTCAATACCTCCTTAACAATGTGTGTAAGTTTGGTTTAATTCGGTTCAAAGACACGGCGGGTTCACGTTTTGGCATATATTTCGAGACCCTAGTCATCAATAGGTAAGAAAATTACCCCGTATTAAAGCACTTATCAACAGCTTTCATTTGATATCCATATTGTACAAACACATTCTAGGGTCCACGTTTTGGTCTCCATCTCGAGACCCTAGTCACGGAGCGGATGGAAATACTCTGAACTAAAGCATTCACCAACAGCTTCCATTTGATACCCATATTGTACATACACATCCGAAGGTTACCCGGGTCCACGTTTTGACCTATATTTCGAGACCCTATCTACCAATAGGTATTCAAACTATACGGAAACCATCTTCAATACCTACTTAACAATGTGTGTAAGTTTGGTTTAAATCGGCGCAAAGACACGGCGGGTCCACGTTTTGGCATATATTTCGAGACCCTAGTTATCAATAGATATGAGAATTACTCCGTATTAAAGCACTTATCAACAGCTTTCATTTGATACCCATATTGTACATACACGTCCGAAGGTTACCCGGGTCCACGTTTTGACCTATATCTCGAGACCCCATTCACGAAGCGGCATGAAAAATACTCCGAACCAAAGCATTCACCAACAGCTTCCATTTGATACCCATATTGTACATACACGTTCGAAGGTTACCCGGGTCCACGTTTTGACCTATATCTCGAGACCCTATCTACCAATAGGTATCCAAACTATACGGAAACCATCTTCAATACCTACTTAACAATGTGTGTAAGTTTGGTTTAATTCGACGCAAAGACACGGCGGGTCCACGTTTTGGCATATATTTCGATACCCTAGTTATCAATAGATATGAAAATTACCCCGTATTAAAGCACTTATCAACAGCTTCCATTTGATACCCATATTGTACATACACATCCGAAGGTTACCCGGGTCCACGTTTTGACCTATATCTCGAGACCCTATCTACCAATAGGTATCCAAACTATACGGAAACCATCTTCAATACCTCCTTAACAAAGTTTGTAAGTTTGGTTTAATTCGGCGCAAAGACACGGCGGGTCCACGTTTTGGCATATATTTCGATACCCTAGTCATCAATAGATATGAAAATTACCCCGTATTAAAGCACTTATCAACAGCTTCCATTTGATACCCATATTGTACATACACAACCAAAGGTTACCCGGGTCCACGTTTTGACCTATATCTCGAGACCCCATTCACGAAGCGGCATGAAAAATACTCTGTAATAAAGCATTCACCAACAGCTTTCATTTGATACCCATATTGTACATACACGTTCGAAGGTTACCCGGGTCCACGTTTTGACCTATATCTCGAGACCAATAGGTATTCAAACTATACGGAAATCATCTTCAATACCTACTTAACAATGTGTGTAAGTTTGGTTTAATTCGGTGCAAAGACACGGCGGGTCCACGTTTTGGCATATATTTCCAGACCCTAGTCATCTATAGGTATGAAAATTACCCCGTATTAAAGCACTTATCAACAGCTTTCATTTGATACCCATATTGTACATACACAGCCAAAGGTTACCCGCGTCCACGTTTTGACCTATATCTCGAGACCCCAGTCACGGAGCGGCATGAAAAATACTCTGAACTAAAGCATTCACCAACAGCTTCCATTTGATATCCATATTGTACATACTCAACCAAAGGTTACCCGGGTCCACGTTTTGACCTATATCTCGAGCCCTATTTCCAAAATAAAATATAATCCGTGTTACTGGTGGATAATGTAGCTTTCGAATGGTGAAAGAATTTTTAAAATCGGTCCAGTAGTTTTTGAGCCTATTCATTACAACCAAACAAACAAACAAAGTTTTCCTCTTTATAATATTAGTATAGATAAACTGAAAATCAGGAAAAAAGGAGATTGTTTTTAAATTTCAAACCAACGCATATGAATAACTAAGAAACAATCGTCTTTTTTCCTGATCATCCATGAATTTTTCGTTTCAATTTATATGTTTTATTAAGCATTGGAACTTTTTTAACCAGTATCCATTAATATTTTTCAAAAAAAAAACGAAAAAAATTTTTTTTTCCACGAACACATAATTTCATTCGGATTTCACATTAAATTCTCAAATTTCGTAAGAAATTATTCACTGTTCCAAAATGCACTCCTAAAAAATTCACAAACAATTTTTACATGTTGCACTTACGTTTTTTCCTTATGGCATCCAAATCAGAAAGAAATATTGACACATTGTAACTCACACTGTCAATTTGACAGTTCAGTTCCGCCCCAGCGTTAAAAAAGTAAGCGACATTATGGCTGGTTCAAAAGAACGCTGTATCCGTTGCCAGTGCTCCGAATTACAAGCAAACTTTACGAAACCCATTTTCAATACTTACTTAACAATGTGCGTAAGTTTGGTTTAATTCGGTGAAAAGACACGGCGGGTCCACGTTTTGGCATATATATCGAGTCCCTAGTCATCAATAGGTATGAAAATTACCCCGTATTAAAGCACTTATCAACAGCTTTCATTTGATATCCACATTGTAAAAACACATTCTAGGGTCCACGTATTGGTCTCCATCTCGAGACCCTAGTCACGGAGCGACTGGAAATACTCTGAACTAAAGCATTTACCAACAGCTTCCATTTGATACCCATATTGTACATACACGTTCGAAGGTTACCCGGGTCCACGTTTTGACCTATATTTCGAGACCCTATCTGCCAATAAATATCCGAACTATACGGAAACCATCTTCAATACCTACTTAACAATGTGTGTAAGTTTGGTTTAATTCGACGCAAAGACACGGCGGGTCCACGTTTTGGCATATATTTCGAGACCCTAGTCATCAATAGGTATGAAAATTACCCCGTATTAAAGCACTTATCAACAGCTTTCATTTGATATCCATATTGTACAAACACATTCTAGGGTCCACGTTTTGGTCTCCATCTCGAGACCCTAGTCACGGAGCGAATGGAAATACTCTGAACTAAAGCATTCACCAACAGCTTCCATTTGATACCCATATTGTACATACACATCCGAAGGTTACCCGGGTCCACGTTTTGACCTATATCTCGAGACCCTATCTACCAATAGGTATCCAAACTATACGGAAACCATCTTCAATACCTACTTAACAATGTGTGTAAGTTTGGTTTAATTCGGTTCAAAGACACGGCGGGTCCACGTTTTGGTATATATTTCGAGACCCTAGTCATCAATAGGTATGAAAATTACCCCGTATTAAAGCACTTACCAACAGCTTTCATTTGGTACCCATATTGTACATACTCAACCAAAGGTTACCCGGGTCCACGTTTTGACCTATATCTCGAGACCCCAGTAACGGAGCGGCATGAAAAATACTCTATACTAAAGCATTCACCAACAGCTTCCATTTGATACCCATATTGTACATACACGTCCGAAGGTTACCCGGGTCCACGTTTTGACCTATATCTCGAGACCCTATCTACCAATAGGTATCCAAACTATACGGAAACCATCTTCAATACCTCCTTAACAATGTGTGTAAGTTTGGTTTAATTCGGTGCAAAGACACGGCGGGTCCACGTTTTGGCATATATTTCGAGACCCTAGTCATCAATAGGTATGAAAATTACCCCGTAATAAAGCACTTATCAACAGCTTTCATTTGATACCCATATTGTACATACACAACCAAAGGTTACCCGCGTCCACGTTTTGACCTATATCTCGAGACCCCAGTCACGGAGCGGCATGAAAAATACTCTGTACTAAAGCATTCACCAACAGCTTCAATTTGATATCCATATTGTACAAGCTCATTCTAGGGTCCACGTTTTGGTCTCTACCTCGAGACCCTAGTCGCAGAGCGGCATGAAAAATACTCTGAACTAAAGCATTCACCAACAGCTTCCATTTGATATCCATATTGTACATACACGTCCGAAGGTTACCCGGGTCCACGTTTTGACCTATATTTCGAGACCCTATCTGCCAATAAATATCCGAACTATACGGAAACCATCTTCAATACCTACTTAACAATGTGTGTAAGTTTGGTTTAATTCGACGCAAAGACACGGCGGGTCCACGTTTTGGCATATATTTCGAGACCCTAGTCATCAATAGGTATGAAAATTACCCCGTATTAAAGCACTTATCAACAGCTTTCATTTGATATCCATATTGTACAAACACATTCTAGGGTCCACGTTTTGGTCTCCATCTCGAGACCCTAGTCACGGAGCGGATGGAAATACTCTGAACTAAAGCATTCACCAACAGCTTCCATTTGATACCCATATTGTACATACACATCCGAAGGTTACCCGGGTCCACGTTTTGACCTATATCTCGAGACCCTATCTACCAATAGGTATCCAAACTATACGGAAACCATCTTCAATACCTCCTTAACAATGTGTGTAAGTTTGGTTTAATTCGGTGCAAAGACACGGCGGGTTCACGTTTTGGCATATATTTCGAGACCCTAGTCATCAATAGGTAAGAAAATTACCCCGTATTAAAGCACTTATCAACAGCTTTCATTTGATATCCATATTGTACAAACACATTCTAGGGTCCACGTTTTGGTCTCCATCTCGAGACCCTAGTCACGGAGCGGATGGAAATACTCTGAACTAAAGCATTCACCAACAGCTTCCATTTGATACCCATATTGTACATACACATCCGAAGGTTACCCGGGTCCACGTTTTGACCTATATTTCGAGACCCTATCTACCAATAGGTATCCAAACTATACGGAAACCATCTTCAATACCTACTTAACAATGTGTGTAAGTTTGGTTTAATTCGGCACAAAGACACGGCGGGTCCACGTTTTGGCATATATTTCGATACCCTAGTTATCAATAGATATGAGAATTACTCCGTATTAAAGCACTTATCAACAGCTTTCATTTGATACCCATATTGTACATACACGTCCGAAGGTTACCCGGGTCCACGTTTTGACCTATATCTCGAGACCCCAGTCACGGAGCGGCATGAAAAATACTCTGTACTAAAGCATTTACCAACAGCTTCCATTTGATACCCATATTGTACATACACATCCGAAGGTTACCCGGGTCCACGTTTTGACCTATATCTCGAGACCCTATCTACCAATAGGTATCCAAACTATACGGAAACCATCTTCAATACCTCCTTAACAATGTGTGTAAGTTTGGTTTAATTCGGTTCAAAGACACGGCGAGTCCACGTTTTGGCATATATTTCGAGACCCTAGTCATCAATAGGTATGAAAATTAGCCTGTATTAAAGCACTTATCAACTGCTTCCATTTGATACCCATAATGTACATACACAACCAAAGGTTACCCGGGTCCACGTTTTGACCTATATCTTGAGACCCCAGTCACGGATCGGCATGAAAAATACTCTGTAATAAAGCATTCACCAACAGCTTTCATTTGATACCCATATTGTACATACACATCCGAAGGTTACCCGGGTCCACGTTTTGACCTATATCTCGAGACCCTATCTACCAATAGGTATTCAACCTATACGGAAATCATCTTCAATACGTACTTAACAATGTGTGTAAGTTTGGTTTAATTCGGTTTAAAGACACAGCGGGGCCACGTTTTGGCATATATTTCGAGACCCTAGTCATCAATAGGTATGGAAATTACCCCGTATTAAAGCACTTATCAACAGCTTTCATTTGATATCCATATTGTACAAACACATTCTAGGGTCCACGTTTTGGTCTCTATCTCGAGACCCCATTCACGGAGCGGCATGAAAAATACTCTGAGCTAAAGCATTCACCAACAGCTTCCATTTGATACCCATATTGTACATACACGTCCGAAGGTCACCCGGGTCCACGTTTTGACTTATATCTCGAGACCCTATCTACCAATAGGTATTCCAACTATACGGAAACCATCTTCAATACCTCCTTAACAATGTGTGTAAGTTTGGTTTAATTCGGTGCAAAGACACGGCGGGTCCACGTTTTGGTATATATTTCCAGACCCTAGTCATCGATAGGTATGAAAATTACCCCGTATTAAAGCACTTATCAACTGCTTCCATTTGATACCCATATTGTACATACACAACCAAAGGTTACCCGGGTCCACGTTTTGACCTATATCTCGAGACCCCAGTAACGGAGCGGCATAAAAAATACTCTATACTAAAGCATTCACCAACAGCTTCCATTTGATACCCATATTGTACATACACGTAAGAAGGTTACCTGGGTCCACGTTTTGACCTATATCTCGAGACCCTATCTACCAATAGGTATTCAAACTATACGGAAATCATCTTCAACAGCTACTTAACAATGTGTGTAAGTTTGGTTTAATTCGGTGCAAAGACACGGCGGGTCCACGTTTTGGCATATATTTCGAGACCCTAGTCATCAATAGGTATGAAAATTACCCGGTATTAAAGCAATCATCAAAAGCTTTCATTTGATATCCATATTGTACAAACACATTCTAGGGTCCACGTTTTGGTCTCCATCTCGAGACCCTAGTCACGGAGCGGATGGAAATACTCTGAACTAAAGCATTCACCAACAGCTTCCATTTGATATCCATATTGTACAAACACATTCTAGGGTCCACGTTTTGGTCTCTATCTCGAGACCCCATTCACGGAGCGGCATGAAAAATACTCTGAGCTAAAGCATTCACCAACAGCTTCCATTTGATACCCATATTGTACATACGCATCCGAAGGTTACCCGGGTCCACGTTTTGACCTATATTTCGAGACCCTATCTACCAATAGGTATCCAAACTATACGGAAACCATCTTCAATACCTACTTAACAATGTGTGTAAGTTTGGTTTAATTCGGCGCAAAGACACGGCGGGTCCACGTTTTGGGATATATTTCGATACCCTAGTTATCAATAGATATGAAAATTACCCCGTATTAAAGCACTTATCAACAGCTTTCATTTGATACCCATATTGTACATACTCAACCAAAGGTTACCCGGGTCCACGTTTTGACCTATATCTCGAGCCCTATTTCCAAAATAAAATATAATCCATGTTACTCGTGGATAATGTAGCTTTCGAAAGGTGAAAGAATTTTTAAAATCGGTCCAGCAGTTTTTGAGCCTATTCATTACAACCAAACAAACAAACAAAGTTTTCCTCTTTATAATATTAGTATAGATAAATTGAAAATCAGGAAAAAAGGAGATTGTTTTTAAATTTCAAACCAACGAATATGAATAACTAAGAAACAATCGTCTTTTTCCCCGATCATCCATGAATTTTTCGTTTCAATTTATATGTTTCATTAAGCATTGGAGCTTTTTTAACCATTATCCATTAATATTTTTCAAAAAAAAAAAGAAAAAAAATTTTTTTCCCACGAACACATAATTTCATTCGAATTTCACATTAAATTCTGAAATTTCGTAAGAAGTTATTCACTGTTCCAAAATTCACTCCAAAAAAATTCACAAACAATTTTTATATGTTGCACTTACGTTTTTTCCTTATGGCATCCAAATCAGAAAGAAATATTGACCCATTGTAACTCACACTGTCAATTTGACAGTTCAGTTCCGCCCCAAGCGTTAAAAAAGTAAGCGACATTATGGCTGGTTCAAAAGAACGCTGTACCCGTTGCCAGTGCTCCGAATAGCAACCAAACTTTACGAAACCCATTTTCAGTACTTACTTAACAATGTTCGTAAGTTTGGTTTAATTCGGTGAAAAGACACGGCGGGTCCACGTTTTGGCATATATATCGAGACCCTAGTCATCAATAGGTATGAAAATTACCCCGTATTAAAGCACTTATCAACAGCTTTCATTTGATATCCACATTGTAAAAACACATTCTAGGGTCCACGTATTGGTCTCCATCTCGAGACCCTAGTCACGGAGCGAATGGAAATACTCTGAACTAAAGCATTTACCAACAGCTTCCATTTGATACCCATATTGTACATACACGTTCGAAGGTTACCCGGGTCCACGTTTTGACCTATATTTCGAGACCCTATCTACCAATAGGTATCCGAACTATACGGAAACCATCTTCAATACCTACTTAACAATGTGTGTAAGTTTGGTTTAATTCGGCGCAAAGACACGGCGGGTCCACGTTTTGGCATATATTTCGATACCCTAGTTATCAATAGATATGAAAATTACCCCGTATTAAAGCAATTATCAACAGCTTTCATTTGATATCCATATTGTACAAACACATTCTAGGGTCCACGTTTTGGTCTCCATCTCGAGACCCTAGTCACGGAGCGGATGGAAATACTCTGAACTAAAGCATTCACCAACAGCTTCCATTTGATACCCATATTGTACATACACATCCGAAGGTTACCCGGGTCCACGTTTTGACCTATATCACGAGACCCTATCTACCAATAGGTATCCAAACTATACGGAAACCATCTTCAATACCTCCTTAACAATGTGTGTAAGTTTGGTTTAATTCGGTTTAAAGACACGGCGGGTCCACGTTTTGGCGTATATTTCGAGACCCTAGTCATCAATAGATATGAGAATTACCCCGTATTAAAGCACTTATCAACAGCTTTCATTTGATATCCATATTGTACAAACACATTCTAGGGTCCACGTTTTGGTCTCCATCTCGAGACCCTAGTCACGGAGCGGATGGAAATACTCTGAACTAAAGCATTCACCAACAGCTTCCATTTGATACCCATATTGTACATACACATCCGAAGGTTACCCGGGTCCACGTTTTGACCTATATCTCGAGACCCTATCTACCAATAGGTATCCAAACTATACGGAAACCATCTTCAATACCTCCTTAACAATGTGTGTAAGTTTGGTTTAATTCGGTTCAAAGACACGGCGGGTTCACGTTTTGGCATATATTTCGAGACCCTAGTCATCAATAGGTAAGAAAATTACCCCGTATTAAAGCACTTATCAACAGCTTTCATTTGATATCCATATTGTACAAACACATTCTAGGGTCCACGTTTTGGTCTCCATCTCGAGACCCTAGTCACGGAGCGGATGGAAATACTCTGAACTAAAGCATTCACCAACAGCTTCCATTTGATACCCATATTGTACATACACATCCGAAGGTTACCCGGGTCCACGTTTTGACCTATATCACGAGACCCTATCTACCAATAGGTATCCAAACTATACGGAAACCATCTTCAATACCTCCTTAACAATGTGTGTAAGTTTGGTTTAATTCGGTTTAAAGACACGGCGGGTCCACGTTTTGGCGTATATTTCGAGACCCTAGTCATCAATAGATATGAAAATTACCCCGTATTAAAGCACTTATCAACAGCTTCCATTTGATACCCATATTGTACATACTCAACCAAAGGTTACCCGGGTCCACGTTTTGACCTATATCTCGAGACCCCAGTAACGGAGCAGCATGAAAAATACTCTATACTAAAGCATTCACCAACAGCTTCCATTTGATACCCATATTGTACATACACATCCGAAGGTTACCCGGGTCCACGTTTTGACCTATATCTCGAGACCCTATCTACCAATAGGTATCCAAACTATACGGAAACCATCTTCAATACCTCCTTAACAATGTGTGTAAGTTTGGTTTAATTCGGTTTAAAGACACGGCGGGTCCACGTTTTGGCGTATATTTCGAGACCCTAGTCATCAATAGATATGAGAATTACCCCGTATTAAAGCACTTATCAACAGCTTTCATTTGATATCCATATTGTACAAACACATTCTAGGGTCCACGTTTTGGTCTCCATCTCGAGACCCTAGTCACGGAGCGGATGGAAATACTCTGAACTAAAGCATTCACCAACAGCTTCCATTTGATACCCATATTGTACATACACATCCGAAGGTTACCCGGGTCCACGTTTTGACCTATATCTCGAGACCCTATCTACCAATAGGTATCCAAACTATACGGAAACCATCTTCAATACCTCCTTAACAATGTGTGTAAGTTTGGTTTAATTCGGTTCAAAGACACGGCGGGTTCACGTTTTGGCATATATTTCGAGACCCTAGTCATCAATAGGTAAGAAAATTACCCCGTATTAAAGCACTTATCAACAGCTTTCATTTGATATCCATATTGTACAAACACATTCTAGGGTCCACGTTTTGGTCTCCATCTCGAGACCCTAGTCACGGAGCGGATGGAAATACTCTGAACTAAAGCATTCACCAACAGCTTCCATTTGATACCCATATTGTACATACACATCCGAAGGTTACCCGGGTCCACGTTTTGACCTATATTTCGAGACCCTATCTACCAATAGGTATTCAAACTATACGGAAACCATCTTCAATACCTACTTAACAATGTGTGTAAGTTTGGTTTAATTCGGCGCAAAGACACGGCGGGTCCACGTTTTGGCATATATTTCGATACCCTAGTTATCAATAGATATGAGAATTACTCCGTATTAAAGCACTTATCAACAGCTTTCATTTGATACCCATATTGTACATACACGTCCGAAGGTTACCCGGGTCCACGTTTTGACCTATAACTCGAGACCCCATTCACGAAGCGGCATGAAAAATACTCCGAACCAAAGCATTCACCAACAGCTTCCATTTGATACCCATATTGTACATACACGTTCGAAGGTTACCCGGGTCCACGTTTTGACCTATATCTCGAGACCCTATCTACCAATAGGTATCCAAACTATACGGAAACCATCTTCAATACCTACTTAACAATGTGTGTAAGTTTGGTTTAATTCGACGCAAAGACACGGCGGGTCCACGTTTTGGCATATATTTCGATACCCTAGTTATCAATAGATATGAAAATTACCCCGTATTAAAGCACTTATCAACAGCTTCCATTTGATACCCATATTGTACATACACATCCGAAGGTTACCCGGGTCCACGTTTTGACCTATATCTCGAGACCCTATCTACCAATAGGTATCCAAACTATACGGAAACCATCTTCAATACCTCCTTAACAAAGTTTGTAAGTTTGGTTTAATTCGGCGCAAAGACACGGCGGGTCCACGTTTTGGCATATATTTCGATACCCTAGTCATCAATAGATATGAAAATTACCCCGTATTAAAGCACTTATCAACAGCTTCCATTTGATACCCATATTGTACATACACAACCAAAGGTTACCCGGGTCCACGTTTTGACCTATATCTCGAGACCCCATTCACGAAGCGGCATGAAAAATACTCTGTAATAAAGCATTCACCAACAGCTTTCATTTGATACCCATATTGTACATACACGTTCGAAGGTTACCCGAGTCCACGTTTTGACCTATATCTCGAGACCAATAGGTATTCAAACTATACGGAAATCATCTTCAATACCTACTTAACAATGTGTGTAAGTTTGGTTTAATTCGGTGCAAAGACACGGCGGGTCCACGTTTTGGCATATATTTCCAGACCCTAGTCATCTATAGGTATGAAAATTACCCCGTATTAAAGCACTTATCAACAGCTTTCATTTGATACCCATATTGTACATACACAGCCAAAGGTTACCCGCGTCCACGTTTTGACCTATATCTCGAGACCCCAGTCACGGAGCGGCATGAAAAATACCCTGTACTAAAGCATTCACCAACAGCTTCCATTTGATATCCATATTGTACATACACGTCCGAAGGTTACCCGGGTCCACGTTTTGACCTATATCTCGAGCCCTATTTCCAAAATAAAATATAATCCGTGTTACTGGTGGATAATGTAGCTTTCGAATGGTGAAAGAATTTTTAAAATCGGTCCAGTAGTTTTTGAGCCTATTCATTACAACCAAACAAACAAACAAAGTTTTCCTCTTTATAATATTAGTATAGATAAACTGAAAATCAGGAAAAAAGGAGATTGTTTTTAAATTTCAAACCAACGCATATGAATAACTAAGAAACAATCGTCTTTTTTCCTGATCATCCATGAATTTTTCGTTTCAATTTATATGTTTTATTAAGCATTGGAACTTTTTTAACCAGTATCCATTAATATTTTTCAAAAAAAAAACGAAAAAAATTTTTTTTTCCACGAACACATAATTTCATTCGGATTTCACATTAAATTCTCAAATTTCGTAAGAAATTATTCACTGTTCCAAAATGCACTCCTAAAAAATTCACAAACAATTTTTACATGTTGCACTTACGTTTTTTCCTTATGGCATCCAAATCAGAAAGAAATATTGACACATTGTAACTCACACTGTCAATTTGACAGTTCAGTTCCGCCCCAGCGTTAAAAAAGTAAGCGACATTATGGCTGGTTCAAAAGAACGCTGTATCCGTTGCCAGTGCTCCGAATTACAAGCAAACTTTACGAAACCCATTTTCAATACTTACTTAACAATGTGCGTAAGTTTGGTTTAATTCGGTGAAAAGACACGGCGGGTCCACGTTTTGGCATATATATCGAGACCCTAGTCATCAATAGGTATGAAAATTACCCCGTATTAAAGCACTTATCAACAGCTTTCATTTGATATCCACATTGTAAAAACACATTCTAGGGTCCACGTATTGGTCTCCATCTCGAGACCCTAGTCACGGAGCGACTGGAAATACTCTGAACTAAAGCATTTACCAACAGCTTCCATTTGATACCCATATTGTACATACACGTTCGAAGGTTACCCGGGTCCACGTTTTGACCTATATTTCGAGACCCTATCTGCCAATAAATATCCGAACTATACGGAAACCATCTTCAATACCTACTTAACAATGTGTGTAAGTTTGGTTTAATTCGACGCAAAGACACGGCGGGTCCACGTTTTGGCATATATTTCGAGACCCTAGTCATCAATAGGTATGAAAATTACCCCGTATTAAAGCACTTATCAACAGCTTTCATTTGATATCCATATTGTACAAACACATTCTAGGGTCCACGTTTTGGTCTCCATCTCGAGACCCTAGTCACGGAGCGAATGGAAATACTCTGAACTAAAGCATTCACCAACAGCTTCCATTTGATACCCATATTGTACATACACATCCGAAGGTTACCCGGGTCCACGTTTTGACCTATATCTCGAGACCCTATCTACCAATAGGTATCCAAACTATACGGAAACCATCTTCAATACCTACTTAACAATGTGTGTAAGTTTGGTTTAATTCGGTTCAAAGACACGGCGGGTCCACGTTTTGGTATATATTTCGAGACCCTAGTCATCAATAGGTATGAAAATTACCCCGTATTAAAGCACTTACCAACAGCTTTCATTTGATACCCATATTGTACATACTCAACCAAAGGTTACCCGGGTCCACGTTTTGACCTATATCTCGAGACCCCAGTAACGGAGCGGCATGAAAAATACTCTATACTAAAGCATTCACCAACAGCTTCCATTTGATACCCATATTGTACATACACGTCCGAAGGTTACCCGGGTCCACGTTTTGACCTATATCTCGAGACCCTATCTACCAATAGGTATCCAAACTATACGGAAACCATCTTCAATACCTCCTTAACAATGTGTGTAAGTTTGGTTTAATTCGGTGCAAAGACACGGCGGGTCCACGTTTTGGCATATATTTCGAGACCCTAGTCATCAATAGGTATGAAAATTACCCCGTATTAAAGCAATTATCAAAAGCTTTCATTTGATATCCATATTGTACAAACACATTCTAGGGTCCACGTTTTGGTCTCCATCTCGAGACCCTAGTCACGGAGCGGATGGAAATACTCTGAACTAACGCATTCACCAGCAGCTTCCATTTGATACCCATATTGTACATACACATCCGAAGGTTACCCGGGTCCACGTTTTGAACTATATCTCGAGACCCTATCTACCAATAGGTATCCAAACTGTACGGAAACCATCTTCAATACCTCCTTAACAATGTGTGTAAGTTTGGTTTAATTCGGTGCAAAGACACGGCGGGTCCACGTTTTGGCATATATTTCCAGACCCTAGTCATCTATAGGTATGAAAATTACCCCGTATTAAAGCACTTATCAACAGCTTTCATTTGATACCCATATTGTACATACACAACCAAAGGTTACCCGCGTCCACGTTTTGACCTATATCTCGAGACCCCAGTCACGGAGCGGCATGAAAAATACTCTGTACTAAAGCATTCACCAACAGCTTCAATTTGATATCCATATTGTACAAGCTCATTCTAGGGTCCACGTTTTGGTCTCTACCTCGAGACCCTAGTCGCAGAGCGGCATGAAAAATACTCTGAACTAAAGCATTCACCAACAGCTTCCATTTGATATCCATATTGTACATACACGTCCGAAGGTTACCCGGGTCCACGTTTTGACCTATATCTCGAGCCCTATTTCCAAAATAAAATATAATCCATGTTACTCGTGGATAATGTAGCTTTCGAATGGTGAAAGAATTTTTAAAATCGGTCCAGTAGTTTTTGAGCCTGTTCATTACAACCAAACAAACAAACAAAGTTTTCCTCTTTATAATATTAGTATAGATAAACTGAAAATCAGGAAAAAAGGAGATTGTTTTTAAATTTCAAACCAACGCATATGAATAACTAAGAAACAATCGTCTTTTTTCCTGATCATCCATGAATTTTTCGTTTCAATTTATATGTTTTATTAAGCATTGGAGCTTTTTTACCCAGTATCCATTAATATTTTTCAAAAAAAAAACGAAAAAAATTTTTTTTTCCACGAACACGTAATTTCATTCGGATTTCACATTAAATTCTCAAATTTCGTAAGAAATTATTCACTGTTCCAAAATCCACTCCAAAAAAATTCACAAACAATTTTTACATGTTGCACTTACGTTTTTTCCATATGGCATCCAAATCAGAAAGAAATATTGACACATTGTAATTCACACTGTCAATTTGACAGTTCAGTTCCGCCCCAAGCGTTAAAAAAGTAAGCGACATTATGGCCGGTTCAAAAGAACGCTGTACCCGTTGCCAGTGCTCCGAATTGCAACCAAACTTTACGAAACCCATTTTCAATACCTACTTAACAATGTTCGTAAGTTTGGTTTAATTCGGTGCAAAGGCACGGCGGGTCCACGTTTTGGCATATATTTCGAGACCCTAGTCATCAATAGGTATGAAAATTACCCAGTATTAAAGCACTTATCAACAGCTTTCATTTGATATCCACATTGTAAAAACACATTCTAGGGTCCACGTATTGGTCTCCATCTCGAGACCCTAGTCACGGAGCGGATGGAAATACTCTGAACTAACGCATTTACCAACAGCTTCCATTTGATACCCATATTGTACATACACGTTCGAAGGTTACCCGGGTCCATGTTTTGACCTATATCTCGAGACCCTATCTACCAATAGGTATCCAAACTATACGGAAACCATCTTCAATACCTACTTAACAATGTGTGTAAGTTTGGTTTAATTCGGTGCAAAGACACGGGTGGTCCACGTTTTGGTATATATTTCGAGACCCTAGTCATCAATAGGTATGAAAATTACCCCGTATTAAAGCACTTATCAACAGCTTTAATTTGATACCCATATTGTACATACTCAACCAAAGGTTACCCGGGTCCACGTTTTGACCTATATCTCGAGACCCCAGTAACGGAGCAGCATGAAAAATACTCTATACTAAAGCATTCACCAACAGCTTCCATTTGATACCCATATTGTACATACACATCCGAAGGTTACCCGGGTCCACGTTTTGACCTATATCTCGAGACCCTATCTACCAATAGGTATTCCAACTATACGGAAACCATCTTCAATACCTCCTTAACAATGTGTGTAAGTTTGGTTTAATTCGGTTCAAAGACACGGCGAGTCCACGTTTTGGCATATATTTCGAGACCCTAGTCATCAATAGGTATGAAAATTACCCCGTATTAAAGCACTTATCCACAGCTTCCATTTGATACCCATATTGTACATACACAACCAAAGGTTACCCGGGTCCACGTTTTGACCTATATCTCGAGACCCCAGTCACGGATCGGCATGAAAAATACTCTGTAATAAAGCATTCACCAACAGCTTTCATTTGATACCCATATTGTACATACACATCCGAAGGTTACCCGGGTCCACGTTTTGACCTATATCTCGAGACCCTATCTACCAATAGGTATTCAAACTATACGGAAATCATCTTCAATACCTACTTAACAATGTGTGTAAGTTTGGTTTAATTCGGTTCAAAGACACGGCGGGGCCACGTTTTGGCATATATTTCGAGACCCTAGTCATCAATAGGTATGGAAATTACCCCGTATTAAAGCACTTATCAACAGCTTTCATTTGATATCCATATTGTAAAAACACATTCTAGGGTCCACGTTTTGGTCTCTATCTCGAGACCCCATTCACGGAGCGGCATGAAAAATACTCTGAGCTAAAGCATTCACCAACAGCTTCCATTTGATACCCATATTGTACATACACGTCCGAAGGTTACCCGGGTCCACGTTTTGACTTATATCTCGAGACCCTATCTACCAATAGGTATTCCAACTATACGGAAACCATCTTCAATACCTCCTTAACAATGTGTGTAAGTTTGGTTTAATTCGGTGCAAAGACACGGCGGGTCCACGTTTTGGTATATATTTCCAGACCCTAGTCATCAATAGGTATGAAAATTACCCCGTATTAAAGCACTTATCAACAGCTTTCATTTGATACCCATATTGTACATACTCAACCAAAGGTTACCCGGGTCCACGTTTTGACCTATATCTCGAGACCCCAGTAACGGAGCGGCATGAAAAATACTCTATACTAAAGCATTCACCAACAGCTTCCATTTGATACCCATATTGTACATACACGTAAGAAGGTTACCTGGGTCCACGTTTTGACCTATATCTCGAGACCCTATCTACCAATAGGTATTCAAACTATACGGAAATCATCTTCAACAGCTACTTAACAATGTGTGTAAGTTTGGTTTAATTCGGTGCAAAGACACGGCGGGTCCACGTTTTGGCATATATTTCGAGACCCTAGTCATCAATAGGTATGAAAATTACCCCGTATTAAAGCAATTATCAAAAGCTTTCATTTGATATCCATATTGTACAAACACATTCTAGGGTCCACGTTTTGGTCTCCATCTCGAGACCCTAGTCACGGAGCGGATGGAAATACTCTGAACTAAAGCATTCACCAACAGCTTCCATTTGATACCCATATTGTACATACACATCCAAAGGTTACCCGGGTCCACGTTTTGACCTATATTTCGAGACCCTATCTACCAATAGGTATCCAAACTATACGGAAACCATCTTCAATACCTACTTAACAATGTGTGTAAGTTTGGGTTAATTCGGCGCAAAGACACGGCGGGTCCACGTTTTGGCATATATTTCGATACCCTAGTTATCAATAGATATGAAAATTACCCCGTATTAAAGCAATTATCAACAGCTTTCATTTGATACCCATATTGTACATACTCAACCAAAGGTTACCCGGGTCCACGTTTTGACCTATATCTCGAGCCCTATTTCCAAAATAAAATATAATCCATGTTACTCGTGGATAATGTAGCTTTCGAATGGTGAAAGAATTTTTAAAATCGGTCCAGTAGTTTTTGAGCCTATTCATTACAACCAAACAAACAAACAAAGTTTTCCTCTTTATAATATTAGTATAATTAGATAAATTGAAAATCAGGAAAAAAGGAGATTGTTTTTAAATTTCAAACCAACGCATATGAATAACTAAGAAACAATCGTCTTTTTTCCCGATCATCCATGAATTTTTCGTTTCAATTTATATGTTTTATTAAGCATTGGAGCTTTTTTAACCATTATCCATTAATATTTTTCAAAAAAAAAAAGAAAAAAAATTTTTTTCCCACGAACACATAATTTCATTCGGATTTCACATTAAATTCTCAAATTTCGTAAGAAATTATTCACTGTTCCAAAATCCACTCCAAAAAAATTCACAAACAATTTTTACATGTTGCACTTACGTTTTTTCCTTATGGCATCCAAATCAGAAAGAAATATTGACACATTGTAATTCACACTGTCAATTTGACAGTTCAGTTCCGCCCCAAGCGTTAAAAAAGTAAGCGACATTATGGCTGGTTCAAAAGAACGCTGTACCCGTTGCCAGTGCTCCGAATTGCAACCAAACTTTACGAAACCCATTTTCAATACTTACTTAACAATGTTCGTAAGTTTGGTTTAATTCGGTGCAAAGACACGGCGGGTCCACGTTTTGGCATATATTTCGAGACCCTATCTACCAATAGGTATCCGAACTATACGGAAACCATCTTCAATACCTACTTAACAATGTGTGTAAGTTTGGTTTAATTCGGCGCAAAGACACGGCGGGTCCACGTTTTGGCATATATTTCGATACCCTAGTTATCAATAGATATGAAAATTACCCCGTATTAAAGCAATTATCAACAGCTTTCATTTGATACCCATATTGTACATACACATCCAAAGGTTACCCGGGTCCACGTTTTGACCTATATTTCGAGACCCTATCTACCAATAGGTATCCGAACTATACGGAAACCATCTTCAATACCTACTTAACAATGTGTGTAAGTTTGGTTTAATTCGGCGCAAAGACACGGCGGGTCCACGTTTTGGCATATATTTCGATACCCTAGTTATCAATAGATATGAAAATTACCCCGTATTAAAGCAATTATCAACAGCTTTCATTTGATATCCATATTGTACAAACACATTCTAGGGTCCACGTTTTGGTCTTCATCTCGAGACCCTGGTCACGGAGCGGATGGAAATACTCTGAACTAAAGCATTTACCAACAGCTTCCATTTGATACCCATATTGTACATACACGTTCGAAGGTTACCCGGGTCCACGTTTTGACCTATATCTCGAGACCCCAGTCACGGAGCGGCATGAAAAATACTCTGTACTAAAGCATTCACCAACAGCTTCAATTTGATATCCATATTGTACAAGCTCATTCTAGGGTTCACGTTTTGGTCTCTACCTCGAGACCCTAGTCGCAGAGCGGCATGAAAAATACTCTGAACTAAAGCATTCACCAACAGCTTTCATTTGATACCCATATTGTACATACACGTCCGAAGGTTACCCGGGTCCACGTTTTGACCTATATCACGAGACCCTATATACCAATAGGTATCCAAACTGTACGGAAACCATCTTCAATACCTCCTTAACAATGTGTGTAAGTTTGGTTTAATTCGGTGCAAAGACACCGCGGGTTCACGTTTTGGCATATATTTCGAGACCCTAGTCATCAATAGGTAAGAAAATTACCCCGTATTAAAGCACTTATCAACAGCTTTCATTTGATATCCATATTGTACAAACACATTCTAGGGTCCACGTTTTGGTCTCCATCTCGAGACCCTAGTCACGGAGCGAATGGAAATACTCTGAACTAAAGCATTCACCAACAGCTTCCATTTGATACCCATATTGTACATACACATCCGAAGGTTACCCGGGTCCACGTTTTGACCTATATCTCGAGACCCTATCTACCAATAGGTATCCAAACTGTACGGAAACCATCTTCAATACCTCCTTAACAATGTGTGTAAGTTTGGTTTAATTCGGTTTAAAGACACGGCGGGTCCACGTTTTGGTATATATTTCCAGACCCTAGTCATCAATAGGTATGACAATTACCCCGTATTAAAGCACTTATCAACAGCTTTCATTTGATACCCATATTGTACATACTCAACCAAAGGTTACCCGGGTCCACGTTTTGACCTATATCTCGAGACCCCAGTAACGGAGCAGCATGAAAAATACTCTATACTAAAGCATTCACCAACAGCTTCCATTTGATACCCATATTGTACATACACATCCGAAGGTTACCCGGGTCCACGTTTTGACCTATATCTCGAGACCCTATCTACCAATAGGTATCCAAACTATACGGAAACCATCTTCAACACCTCCTTAACAATGTGTGTATGTTTGGTTTAATTCGGTTTAAAGACACGGCGGGTCCACGTTTTGGCGTATATTTCGAGACCCTAGTCATCAATAGATATGAGAATTACCCCGTATTAAAGCACTTATCAACAGCTTTCATTTGATATCCATATTGTACAAACACATTCTAGGGTCCACGTTTTGGTCTCCATCTCGAGACCCTAGTCACGGAGCGGATGGAAATACTCTGAACTAAAGCATTCACCAACAGCTTCCATTTGATACCCATATTGTACATACACATCCGAAGGTTACCCGGGTCCACGTTTTGACCTATATCTCGAGACCCTATCTACCAATAGGTATCCAAACTATACGGAAACCATCTTCAATACCTCCTTAACAATGTGTGTAAGTTTGGTTTAATTCGGTTCAAAGACACGGCGGGTTCACGTTTTGGCATATATTTCGAGACCCTAGTCATCAATAGGTAAGAAAATTACCCCGTATTAAAGCACTTATCAACAGCTTTCATTTGATATCCATATTGTACAAACACATTCTAGGGTCCACGTTTTGGTCTCCATCTCGAGACCCTAGTCACGGAGCGGATGGAAATACTCTGAACTAAAGCATTCACCAACAGCTTCCATTTGATACCCATATTGTACATACACATCCGAAGGTTACCCGGGTCCACGTTTTGACCTATATTTCGAGACCCTATCTACCAATAGGTATTCAAACTATACGGAAACCATCTTCAATACCTACTTAACAATGTGTGTAAGTTTGGTTTAATTCGGCGCAAAGACACGGCGGGTCCACGTTTTGGCATATATTTCGATACCCTAGTTATCAATAGATATGAGAATTACTCCGTATTAAAGCACTT
Organism: Anastrepha ludens; assembly: GCF_028408465.1. Taxonomy (NCBI): domain Eukaryota; kingdom Metazoa; phylum Arthropoda; class Insecta; order Diptera; family Tephritidae; genus Anastrepha; species Anastrepha ludens. Next base: position 796,669 of record NC_071504.1, read on the forward strand.
ATCAACAGCTTTCATTTGATACCCATATTGTACATACACGTCCGAAGGTTACCCGGGTCCACGTTTTGACCTATATCTCGAGACCCCATTCACGAAGCGGCATGAAAAATACTCCGAACCAAAGCATTCACCAACAGCTTCCATTTGATACCCATATTGTACATACAGATCCGAAGGTTACCCGGGTCCACGTTTTGACCTATATCTCGAGACCCTATCTACCAATAGGTATCCAAACTATACGGAAACCATCTTCAATACCTACTTAACAATGTGTGTAAGTTTGGTTTAATTCGACGCAAAGACACGGCGGGTCCACGTTTTGGCATATATTTCGATACCCTAGTTATCAATAGATATGAAAATTACCCCGTATTAAAGCACTTATCAACAGCTTCCATTTGATACCCATATTGTACATACACATCCGAAGGTTACCCGGGTCCACGTTTTGACCTATATCTCGAGACCCTATCTACCAATAGGTATCCAAACTATACGGAAACCATCTTCAATACCTCCTTAACAAAGTTTGTAAGTTTGGTTTAATTCGGCGCAAAGACACGGCGGGTCCACGTTTTGGCATATATTTCGTACCCTAGTCATCAATAGATATGAAAATTACCCCGTATTAAAGCACTTATCAACAGCTTCCATTTGATACCCATATTGTACATACACAACCAAAGGTTACCCGGGTCCACGTTTTGACCTATATCTCGAGACCCCATTCACGAAGCGGCATGAAAAATACTCTGTAATAAAGCATTCACCAACAGCTTTCATTTGATACCCATATTGTACATACACGTTCGAAGGTTACCCGGGTCCACGTTTTGACCTATATCTCGAGACCAATAGGTATTCAAACTATACGGAAATCATCTTCAATACCTACTTAACAATGTGTGTAAGTTTGGTTTAATTCGGTGCAAAGACACGGCGGGTCCACGTTTTGGCATATATTTCCAGACCCTAGTCATCTATAGGTATGAAAATTACCCCGTATTAAAGCACTTATCAACAGCTTCCATTTGATACCCATATTGTACATACACAACCAAAGGTTACCCGCGTCCACGTTTTGACCTATATCTCGAGACCCCAGTCACGGAGCGGCATGAAAAATACCCTGTACTAAAGCATTCACCAACAGCTTCCATTTGATATCCATATTGTACATACACGTCCGAAGGTTACCCGGGTCCACGTTTTGACCTATATCTCGAGCCCTATTTCCAAAATAAAATATAATCCGTGTTACTCGTGGATAATGTAGCTTTCGAATGGTGAAAGAATTTTTAAAATCGGTCCAGTAGTTTTTGAGCCTATTCATTACAACCAAACAAACAAACAAAGTTTTCCTCTTTATAATATTAGTATAGATAAACTGAAAATCAGGAAAAAAGGAGATTGTTTTTAAATTTCAAACCAACGCATATGAATAACTAAGAAACAATCGTCTTTTTTCCTGATCATCCATGAATTTTTCGTTTCAATTTATATGTTTTATTAAGCATTGGAGCTTTTTTAACCAGTATCCATTAATATTTTTCAAAAAAAAAAACGAAAAAAATTTTTTTTTCCACGAACACATAATTTCATTCGGATTTCACATTAAATTCTCAAATTTCGTAAGAAATTATTCACTGTTCCAAAATGCACTCCTAAAAAATTCACAAACAATTTTTACATGTTGCACTTACGTTTTTTCCTTATGGCATCCAAATCAGAAAGAAATATTGACACATTGTAACTCACACTGTCAATTTGACAGTTCAGTTCCGCCCCAGCGTTAAAAAAGTAAGCGACATTATGGCTGGTTCAAAAGAACGCTGTATCCGTTGCCAGTGCTCCGAATTACAAGCAAACTTTACGAAACCCATTTTCAATACTTACTTAACAATGTGCGTAAGTTTGGTTTAATTCGGTGAAAAGACACGGCGGGTCCACGTTTTGGCATATATATCGAGACCCTAGTCATCAATAGGTATGAAAATTACCCCGTATTAAAGCACTTATCAACAGCTTTCATTTGATATCCACATTGTAAAAACACATTCTAGGGTCCACGTATTGGTCTCCATCTCGAGACCCTAGTCACGGAGCGACTGGAAATACTCTGAACTAAAGCATTTACCAACAGCTTCCATTTGATACCCATATTGTACATACACGTTCGAAGGTTACCCGGGTCCACGTTTTGACCTATATTTCGAGACCCTATCTGCCAATAAATATCCGAACTATACGGAAACCATCTTCAATACCTACTTAACAATGTGTGTAAGTTTGGTTTAATTCGGTGCAAAGACACGGCGGGTCCACGTTTTGGCATATATTTCGAGACCCTAGTCATCAATAGGTATGAAAATTACCCCGTATTAAAGCACTTATCAACAGCTTTCATTTGATATCCATATTGTACAAACACATTCTAGGGTCCACGTTTTGGTCTCCATCTCGAGACCCTAGTCACGGAGCGAATGGAAATACTCTGAACTAAAGCATTCACCAACAGCTTCCATTTGATACCCATATTGTACATACACATCCGAAGGTTACCCGGGTCCACGTTTTTACCTATATCTCGAGACCCTATCTACCAATAGGTATCCAAACTATACGGAAACCATCTTCAATACCTACTTAACAATGTGTGTAAGTTTGGTTTAATTCGGTTCAAAGACACGGCGGGTCCACGTTTTGGTATATATTTCGAGACCCTAGTCATCAATAGGTATGAAAATTACCCCGTATTAAAGCACTTACCAACAGCTTTCATTTGATACCCATATTGTACATACTCAACCAAAGGTTACCCGGGTCCACGTTTTGACCTATATCTCGAGACCCCAGTAACGGAGCGGCATGAAAAATACTCTGAACTAAAGCATTCACCAACAGCTTCCATTTGATATCCATATTGTACATACACGTCCGAAGGTTACCCGGGTCCACGTTTTGACCTATATCTCGAGCCCTATTTCCAAAATAAAATATAATCCGTGTTACTCGTGGATAATGTAGCTTTCGAATGGTGAAAGAATTTTTAAAATCGGTCCAGTAGTTTTTGAGCCCGTTCATTACAACCAAACAAACAAACAAAGTTTTCCTCTTTATAATATTAGTATAGATAAACTGAAAATCAGGAAAAAAGGAGATTGTTTTTAAATTTCAAACCAACGCATATGAATAACTAAGAAACAATCGTCTTTTTTCCTGATCATCCATGAATTTTTCGTTTCAATTTATATGTTTTATTAAGCATTGGAGCTTTTTTACCCAGTATCCATTAATATTTTTCAAAAAAAAAACGAAAAAAATTTTTTTTTCCACGAACACGTAATTTCATTCGGATTTCACATTAAATTCTCAAATTTCGTAAGAAATTATTCACTGTTCCAAAATCCACTCCAAAAAAATTCACAAACAATTTTTACATGTTGCACTTACGTTTTTTCCTTATGGCATCCAAATCAGAAAGAAATATTGACACATTGTAATTCACACTGTCAATTTGACAGTTCAGTTCCGCCCCAAGCGTTAAAAAAGTAAGCGACATTATGGCCGGTTCAAAAGAACGCTGTACCCGTTGCCAGTGCTCCGAATTGCAACCAAACTTTACGAAACCCATTTTCAATACCTACTTAACAATGTTCGTAAGTTTGGTTTAATTCGGTGCAAAGGCACGGCGGGTCCACGTTTTGGCATATATTTCGAGACCCTAGTCATCAATAGGTATGAAAATTACCCAGTATTAAAGCACTTATCAACAGCTTTCATTTGATATCCACATTGTAAAAACACATTCTAGGGTCCACGTATTGGTCTCCATCTCGAGACCCTAGTCACGGAGCGGATGGAAATACTCTGAACTAAAGCATTTACCAACAGCTTCCATTTGATACCCATATTGTACATACACGTCCGAAGGTTACCCGGGTCCATGTTTTGACCTATATCTCGAGACCCTATCTACCAATAGGTATCCAAACTATACGGAAACCATCTTCAATACCTACTTAACAATGTGTGTAAGTTTGGTTTAATTCGGTGCAAAGACACGGGTGGTCCACGTTTTGGTATATATTTCGAGACCCTAGTCATCAATAGGTATGAAAATTACCCCGTATTAAAGCACTTATCAACAGCTTTCATTTGATACCCATATTGTACATACTCAACCAAAGGTTACCCGGGTCCACGTTTTGACCTATATCTCGAGACCCCATTCACGAAGCGGCATGAAAAATACTCCGAACCAAAGCATTCACCAACAGCTTCCATTTGATACCCATATTGTACATACAGATCCGAAGGTTACCCGGGTCCACGTTTTGACCTATATCTCGAGACCCTATCTACCAATAGGTATCCAAACTATACGTAAACCATCTTCAATACCTACTTAACAATGTGTGTAAGTTTGGTTTAATTCGACGCAAAGACACGGCGGGTCCACGTTTTGGCATATATTTCGATACCCTAGTCATCAATAGATATGAAAATTACCCCGTATTAAAGCACTTATCAACAGCTTCCATTTGATACCCATATTGTACATACACAACCAAAGGTTACCCGGGTCCACGTTTTGACCTATATCTCGAGACCCCATTCACGAAGCGGCATGAAAAATACTCTGTAATAAAGCATTCACCAACAGCTTTCATTTGATACCCATATTGTACATACACGTTCGAAGGTTACCCGGGTCCACGTTTTGACCTATATCTCGAGACCAATAGGTATTCAAACTATACGGAAATCATCTTCAATACCTACTTAACAATGTGTGTAAGTTTGGTTTAATTCGGTGCAAAGACACGGCGGGTCCACGTTTTGGCATATATTTCCAGACCCTAGTCATCTATAGGTATGAAAATTACCCCGTATTAAAGCACTTATCAACAGCTTCCATTTGATACCCATATTGTACATACACAACCAAAGGTTACCCGCGTCCACGTTTTGACCTATATCTCGAGACGCCAGTCACGGAGCGGCATGAAAAATACCCTGTACTAAAGCATTCACCAACAGCTTCCATTTGATATCCATATTGTACATACACGTCCGAAGGTTACCCGGGTCCACGTTTTGACCTATATCTCGAGCCCTATTTCCAAAATAAAATATAATCCGTGTTACTGGTGGATAATGTAGCTTTCGAATGGTGAAAGAATTTTTAAAATCGGTCTAGTAGTTTTTGAGCCTATTCATTACAACCAAACAAACAAACAAAGTTTTCCTCTTTATAATATTAGTATAGATAAACTGAAAATCAGGAAAAAAAGGAGATTGTTTTTAAATTTCAAACCAACGCATATGAATAACTAAGAAACAATCGTCTTTTTTCCTGATCATCCATGAATTTTTCGTTTCAATTTATATGTTTTATTAAGCATTGGAGCTTTTTTAACCAGTATCCATTAATATTTTTCAAAAAAAAAACGAAAAAAATTTTTTTTTCCACGAACACATAATTTCATTCGGATTTCACATTAAATTCTCAAATTTCGTAAGAAATTATTCACTGTTCCAAAATGCACTCCTAAAAAATTCACAAACAATTTTTACATGTTGCACTTACGTTTTTTCCTTATGGCATCCAAATCAGAAAGAAATATTGACACATTGTAACTCACACTGTCAATTTGACAGTTCAGTTCCGCCCCAGCGTTAAAAAAGTAAGCGACATTATGGCTGGTTCAAAAGAACGCTGTATCCGTTGCCAGTGCTCCGAATTACAAGCAAACTTTACGAAACCCATTTTCAATACTTACTTAACAATGTGCGTAAGTTTGGTTTAATTCGGTGAAAAGACACGGCGGGTCCACGTTTTGGCATATATATCGAGACCCTAGTCATCAATAGGTATGAAAATTACCCCGTATTAAAGCACTTATCAACAGCTTTCATTTGATATCCACATTGTAAAAACACATTCTAGGGTCCACGTATTGGTCTCCATCTCGAGACCCTAGTCACGGAGCGACTGGAAATACTCTGAACTAAAGCATTTACCAACAGCTTCCATTTGATACCCATATTGTACATACACGTTCGAAGGTTACCCGGGTCCACGTTTTGACCTATATTTCGAGACCCTATCTGCCAATAAATATCCGAACTATACGGAAACCATCTTCAATACCTACTTAACAATGTGTGTAAGTTTGGTTTAATTCGGTGCAAAGACACGGCGGGTCCACGTTTTGGCATATATTTCGAGACCCTAGTCATCAATAGGTATGAAAATTACCCCGTATTAAAGCACTTATCAACAGCTTTCATTTGATATCCATATTGTACAAACACATTCTAGGGTCCACGTTTTGGTCTCCATCTCGAGACCCTAGTCACGGAGCGAATGGAAATACTCTGAACTAAAGCATTCACCAACAGCTTCCATTTGATACCCATATTGTACATACACATCCGAAGGTTACCCGGGTCCACGTTTTCACCTATATCTCGAGACCCTATCTACCAATAGGTATCCAAACTATACGGAAACCATCTTCAATACCTACTTAACAATGTGTGTAAGTTTGGTTTAATTCGGTTCAAAGACACGGCGGGTCCACGTTTTGGTATATATTTCGAGACCCTAGTCATCAATAGGTATGAAAATTACCCCGTATTAAAGCACTTACCAACAGCTTTCATTTGATACCCATATTGTACATACTCAACCAAAGGTTACCCGGGTCCACGTTTTGACCTATATCTCGAGACCCCAGTAACGGAGCGGCATGAAAAATACTCTATACTAAAGCATTCACCAACAGCTTCCATTTGATACCCATATTGTACATACACATCCGAAGGTTACCCGGGTCCACGTTTTGACCTATATCTCGAGACCCTATCTACCAATAGGTATCCAAACTATACGGAAACCATCTTCAACACCTCCTTAACAATGTGTGTATGTTTGGTTTAATTCGGTTTAAAGACACGGCGGGTCCACGTTTTGGCGTATATTTCGAGACCCTAGTCATCAATAGATATGAGAATTACCCCGTATTAAAGCACTTATCAACAGCTTTCATTTGATATCCATATTGTACAAACACATTCTAGGGTCCACGTTTTGGTCTCCATCTCGAGACCCTAGTCACGGAGCGGATGGAAATACTCTGAACTAAAGCATTCACCAACAGCTTCCATTTGATACCCATATTGTACATACACATCCGAAGGTTACCCGGGTCCACGTTTTGACCTATATCTCGAGACCCTATCTACCAATAGGTATCCAAACTATACGGAAACCATCTTCAATACCTCCTTAACAATGTGTGTAAGTTTGGTTTAATTCGGTTCAAAGACACGGCGGGTTCACGTTTTGGCATATATTTCGAGACCCTAGTCATCAATAGGTAAGAAAATTACCCCGTATTAAAGCACTTATCAACAGCTTTCATTTGATATCCATATTGTACAAACACATTCTAGGGTCCACGTTTTGGTCTCCATCTCGAGACCCTAGTCACGGAGCGGATGGAAATACTCTGAACTAAAGCATTCACCAACAGCTTCCATTTGATACCCATATTGTACATACACATCCGAAGGTTACCCGGGTCCACGTTTTGACCTATATTTCGAGACCCTATCTACCAATAGGTATTCAAACTATACGGAAACCATCTTCAATACCTACTTAACAATGTGTGTAAGTTTGGTTTAATTCGGCGCACCGAAGGTTACCCGGGTCCACGTTTTGACCTATATCTCGAGCCCTATTTCCAAAATAAAATATAATCCGTGTTACTCGTGGATAATGTAGCTTTCGAATGGTGAAAGAATTTTTAAAATCGGTCCAGTAGTTTTTGAGCCCGTTCATTACAACCAAACAAACAAACAAAGTTTTCCTCTTTATAATATTAGTATAGATAAACTGAAAATCAGGAAAAAAGGAGATTGTTTTTAAATTTCAAACCAACGCATATGAATAACTAAGAAACAATCGTCTTTTTTCCTGATCATCCATGAATTTTTCGTTTCAATTTATATGTTTTATTAAGCATTGGAGCTTTTTTACCCAGTATCCATTAATATTTTTCAAAAAAAAAACGAAAAAAATTTTTTTTTCCACGAACACGTAATTTCATTCGGATTTCACATTAAATTCTCAAATTTCGTAAGAAATTATTCACTGTTCCAAAATCCACTCCAAAAAAATTCACAAACAATTTTTACATGTTGCACTTACGTTTTTTCCTTATGGCATCCAAATCAGAAAGAAATATTGACACATTGTAATTCACACTGTCAATTTGACAGTTCAGTTCCGCCCCAAGCGTTAAAAAAGTAAGCGACATTATGGCCGGTTCAAAAGAACGCTGTACCCGTTGCCAGTGCTCCGAATTGCAACCAAACTTTACGAAACCCATTTTCAATACCTACTTAACAATGTTCGTAAGTTTGGTTTAATTCGGTGCAAAGGCACGGCGGGTCCACGTTTTGGCATATATTTCGAGACCCTAGTCATCAATAGGTATGAAAATTACCCAGTATTAAAGCACTTATCAACAGCTTTCATTTGATATCCACATTGTAAAAACACATTCTAGGGTCCACGTATTGGTCTCCATCTCGAGACCCTAGTCACGGAGCGGATGGAAATACTCTGAACTAAAGCATTTACCAACAGCTTCCATTTGATACCCATATTGTACATACACGTCCGAAGGTTACCCGGGTCCATGTTTTGACCTATATCTCGAGACCCTATCTACCAATAGGTATCCAAACTATACGGAAACCATCTTCAATACCTACTTAACAATGTGTGTAAGTTTGGTTTAATTCGGTGCAAAGACACGGGTGGTCCACGTTTTGGTATATATTTCGAGACCCTAGTCATCAATAGGTATGAAAATTACCCCGTATTAAAGCACTTATCAACAGCTTTCATTTGATACCCATATTGTACATACTCAACCAAAGGTTACCCGGGTCCACGTTTTGACCTATATCTCGAGACCCCAGTAACGGAGCAGCATGAAAAATACTCTATACTAAAGCATTCACCAACAGCTTCCATTTGATACCCATATTGTACATACACGTCCGAAGGTTACCCGGGTCCACGTTTTGACCTATATCTCGAGACCCTATCTACCAATAGGTATCCAAACTATACGGAAACCATCTTCAATACCTCCTTAACAATGTGTGTAAGTTTGGTTTAATTCGGTGCAAAGACACGGCGGGTCCACGTTTTGGCATATATTTCGAGACCCTAGTCATCAATAGGTATGAAAATTACCCCGTATTAAAGCAATTATCAAAAGCTTTCATTTGATATCCATATTGTACAAACACATTCTAGGGTCCACGTTTTGGTCTCCATCTCGAGACCCTAGTCACGGAGCGGATGGAAATACTCTGAACTAACGCATTCACCAGCAGCTTCCATTTGATACCCATATTGTACATACACATCCGAAGGTTACCCGGGTCCACGTTTTGAACTATATCTCGAGACCCTATCTACCAATAGGTATCCAAACTGTACGGAAACCATCTTCAATACCTCCTTAACAATGTGTGTAAGTTTGGTTTAATTCGGTGCAAAGACACGGCGGGTCCACGTTTTGGCATATATTTCCAGACCCTAGTCATCTATAGGTATGAAAATTACCCCGTATTAAAGCACTTATCAACAGCTTTCATTTGATACCCATATTGTACATACACAACCAAAGGTTACCCGCGTCCACGTTTTGACCTATATCTCGAGACCCCAGTCACGGAGCGGCATGAAAAATACTCTGTACTAAAGCATTCACCAACAGCTTCAATTTGATATCCATATTGTACAAGCTCATTCTAGGGTCCACGTTTTGGTCTCTACCTCGAGACCCTAGTCGCAGAGCGGCATGAAAAATACTCTGAACTAAAGCATTCACCAACAGCTTCCATTTGATACCCATATTGTACATACACATCCGAAGGTTACCCGGGTCCACGTTTTGACCTATATCTCGAGACCCTATCTACCAATAGGTATTCCAACTATACGGAAACCATCTTCAATACCTCCTTAACAATGTGTGTAAGTTTGGTTTAATTCGGTTCAAAGACACGGCGAGTCCACGTTTTGGCATATATTTCGAGACCCTAGTCATCAATAGGTATGAAAATTACCCCGTATTAAAGCACTTATCCACAGCTTCCATTTGATACCCATATTGTACATACACAACCAAAGGTTACCCGGGTCCACGTTTTGACCTATATCTCGAGACCCCAGTCACGGATCGGCATGAAAAATACTCTGTAATAAAGCATTCACCAACAGCTTTCATTTGATACCCATATTGTACATACACATCCGAAGGTTACCCGGGTCCACGTTTTGACCTATATCTCGAGACCCTATCTACCAATAGGTATTCAAACTATACGGAAATCATCTTCAATACCTACTTAACAATGTGTGTAAGTTTGGTTTAATTCGGTTCAAAGACACGGCGGGGCCACGTTTTGGCATATATTTCGAGACCCTAGTCATCAATAGGTATGGAAATTACCCCGTATTAAAGCACTTATCAACAGCTTTCATTTGATATCCATATTGTAAAAACACATTCTAGGGTCCACGTTTTGGTCTCTATCTCGAGACCCCATTCACGGAGCGGCATGAAAAATACTCTGAGCTAAAGCATTCACCAACAGCTTCCATTTGATACCCATATTGTACATACACGTCCGAAGGTTACCCGGGTCCACGTTTTGACTTATATCTCGAGACCCTATCTACCAATAGGTATTCCAACTATACGGAAACCATCTTCAATACCTCCTTAACAATGTGTGTAAGTTTGGTTTAATTCGGTTCAAAGACACGGCGGGTCCACGTTTTGGTATATATTTCCAGACCCTAGTCATCAATAGGTATGAAAATTACCCCGTATTAAAGCACTTATCAACAGCTTTCATTTGATACCCATATTGTACATACTCAACCAAAGGTTACCCGGGTCCACGTTTTGACCTATATCTCGAGACCCCAGTAACGGAGCGGCATGAAAAATACTCTATACTAAAGCATTCACCAACAGCTTCCATTTGATACCCATATTGTACATACACGTAAGAAGGTTACCTGGGTCCACGTTTTGACCTATATCTCGAGACCCTATATACCAATAGGTATTCAAACTATACGGAAATCATCTTCAACAGCTACTTAACAATGTGTGTAAGTTTGGTTTAATTCGGTGCAAAGACACGGCGGGTCCACGTTTTGGCATATATTTCGAGACCCTAGTCATCAATAGGTATGAAAATTACCCCGTATTAAAGCAATTATCAAAAGCTTTCATTTGATATCCATATTGTACAAACACATTCTAGGGTCCACGTTTTGGTCTCCATCTCGAGACCCTAGTCACGGAGCGGATGGAAATACTCTGAACTAAAGCATTCACCAACAGCTTCCATTTGATACCCATATTGTACATACACATCCAAAGGTTACCCGGGTCCACGTTTTGACCTATATTTCGAGACCCTATCTACCAATAGGTATCCAAACTATACGGAAACCATCTTCAATACCTACTTAACAATGTGTGTAAGTTTGGGTTAATTCGGTGCAAAGACACGGCGGGTCCACATTTTGGGATATATTTCGATACCCTAGTTATCAATAGATATGAAAATTACTCCGTATTAAAGCACTTATCAACAGCTTTCATTTGATACCCATATTGTACATACTCAACCAAAGGTTACCCGGGTCCACGTTTTGACCTATATCTCGGGCCCTATTTCCAAAATAAAATATAATCCATGTTACTCGTGGATAATGTAGCTTTCGAATGGTGAAAGAATTTTTAAAATCGGTCCAGTAGTTTTTGAGCCTATTCATTACAACCAAACAAACAAACAAAGTTTTCCTCTTTATAATATTAGTATAGATAAATTGAAAATCAGGAAAAAAGGAGATTGTTTTTAAATTTCAAACCAACGCATATGAATAACTAAGAAACAATCGTCTTTTTTCCCGATCATCCATGAATTTTTCGTTTCAATTTATATGTTTTATTAAGCATTGGAGCTTTTTTAACCATTATCCATTAATATTTTTCAAAAAAAAAAAGAAAAAAAATTTTTTCCCCACGAACACGTAATTTCATTCGGATTTCACATTAAATTCTCAAATTTCGTAAGAAATTATTCACTGTTCCAAAATCCACTCCAAAAAAATTCACAAACAATTTTTACATGTTGCACTTACGTTTTTTCCTTATGGCATCCAAATCAGAAAGAAATATTGACACATTGTAATTCACACTGTCAATTTGACAGTTCAGTTCCGCCCCAAGCGTTAAAAAAGTAAGCGACATTATGGCTGGTTCAAAAGAACGCTGTACCCGTTGCCAGTGCTCCGAATTGCAACCAAACTTTACGAAACCCATTTTCAATACTTACTTAACAATGTTCGTAAGTTTGGTTTAATTCGGTGCAAAGACACGGCGGGTCCACGTTTTGGCATATATTTCGAGACCCTATCTACCAATAGGTATCCGAACTATACGGAAACCATCTTCAATACCTACTTAACAATGTGTGTAAGTTTGGTTTAATTCGGCGCAAAGACACGGCGGGTCCACGTTTTGGCATATATTTCGATACCCTAGTTATCAATAGATATGAAAATTACCCCGTATTAAAGCAATTATCAACAGCTTTCATTTGATACCCATATTGTACATACACATCCAAAGGTTACCCGGGTCCACGTTTTGACCTATATTTCGAGACCCTATCTACCAATAGGTATCCGAACTATACGGAAACCATCTTCAATACCTACTTAACAATGTGTGTAAGTTTGGTTTAATTCGGCGCAAAGACACGGCGGGTCCACGTTTTGGCATATATTTCGATACCCTAGTTATCAATAGATATGAAAATTACCCCGTATTAAAGCAATTATCAACAGCTTTCATTTGATATCCATATTGTACAAACACATTCTAGGGTCCACGTTTTGGTCTTCATCTCGAGACCCTGGTCACGGAGCGGATGGAAATACTCTGAACTAAAGCATTTACCAACAGCTTCCATTTGATACCCATATTGTACATACACGTTCGAAGGTTACCCGGGTCCACGTTTTGACCTATATCTCGAGACCCCAGTCACGGAGCGGCATGAAAAATACTCTGTACTAAAGCATTCACCAACAGCTTCAATTTGATATCCATATTGTACAAGCTCATTCTAGGGTCCACGTTTTGGTCTCTACCTCGAGACCCTAGTCGCAGAGCGGCATGAAAAATACTCTGAACTAAAGCATTCACCAACAGCTTTCATTTGATACCCATATTGTACATACACGTCCGAAGGTTACCCGGGTCCACGTTTTGACCTATATCACGAGACCCTATATACCAATAGGTATCCAAACTGTACGGAAACCATCTTCAATACCTCCTTAACAATGTGTGTAAGTTTGGTTTAATTCGGTGCAAAGACACGGCGGGTTCACGTTTTGGCATATATTTCGAGACCCTAGTCATCAATAGGTAAGAAAATTACCCCGTATTAAAGCACTTATCAACAGCTTTCATTTGATATCCATATTGTACAAACACATTCTAGGGTCCACGTTTTGGTCTCCATCTCGAGACCCTAGTCACGGAGCGAATGGAAATACTCTGAACTAAAGCATTCACCAACAGCTTCCATTTGATACCCATATTGTACATACACATCCGAAGGTTACCCGGGTCCACGTTTTGACCTATATCTCGAGACCCTATCTACCAATAGGTATCCAAACTGTACGGAAACCATCTTCAATACCTCCTTAACAATGTGTGTAAGTTTGGTTTAATTCGGTGCAAAGACACGGCGGGTCCACGTTTTGGTATATATTTCCAGACCCTAGTCATCAATAGGTATGACAATTACCCCGTATTAAAGCACTTATCAACAGCTTTCATTTGATACCCATATTGTACATACTCAACCAAAGGTTACCCGGGTCCACGTTTTGACCTATATCTCGAGACCCCAGTAACGGAGCAGCATGAAAAATACTCTATACTAAAGCATTCACCAACAGCTTCCATTTGATACCCATATTGTACATACACATCCGAAGGTTACCCGGGTCCACGTTTTGACCTATATCTCGAGACCCTATCTACCAATAGGTATTCAAACTATACGGAAATCATCTTCAATACCTACTTAACAATGTGTGTAAGTTTGGTTTAATTCGGTTCAAAGACACGGCGGGGCCACGTTTTGCCATATATTTCGAGACCCTAGTCATCAATAGGTATGGAAATTACCCCGTATTAAAGCACTTATCAACAGCTTTCATTTGATATCCATATTGTAAAAACACATTCTAGGGTCCACGTTTTGGTCTCTATCTCGAGACCCCATTCACGGAGCGGCATGAAAAATACTCTGAGCTAAAGCATTCACCAACAGCTTCCATTTGATACCCATATTGTACATACACGTCCGAAGGTTACCCGGGTCCACGTTTTGACTTATATCTCGAGACCCTATCTACCAATAGGTATTCCAACTATACGGAAACCATCTTCAATACCTCCTTAACAATGTGTGTAAGTTTGGTTTAATTCGGTTCAAAGACACGGCGGGTCCACGTTTTGGTATATATTTCCAGACCCTAGTCATCAATAGGTATGAAAATTACCCCGTATTAAAGCACTTATCAACAGCTTTCATTTGATACCCATATTGTACATACTCAACCAAAGGTTACCCGGGTCCACGTTTTGACCTATATCTCGAGACCCCAGTAACGGAGCGGCATGAAAAATACTCTATACTAAAGCATTCACCAACAGCTTCCATTTGATACCCATATTGTACATACACGTAAGAAGGTTACCTGGGTCCACGTTTTGACCTATATCTCGAGACCCTATCTACCAATAGGTATTCAAACTATACGGAAATCATCTTCAACAGCTACTTAACAATGTGTGTAAGTTTGGTTTAATTCGGTGCAAAGACACGGCGGGTCCACGTTTTGGCATATATTTCGAGACCCTAGTCATCAATAGGTATGAAAAGTACCCAGTATTAAAGCAATTATCAAAAGCTTTCATTTGATATCCATATTGTACAAACACATTCTAGGGTCCACGTTTTGGTCTCCATCTCGAGACCCTAGTCACGGAGCGGATGGAAATACTCTGAACTAAAGCATTCACCAACAGCTTCCATTTGATACCCATATTGTACATACACATCCAAAGGTTACCCGGGTCCACGTTTTGACCTATATTTCGAGACCCTATCTACCAATAGGTATCCAAACTATACGGAAACCATCTTCAATACCTACTTAACAATGTGTGTAAGTTTGGTTTAATTCGGCGCAAAGACACGGCGGGTCCACATTTTGGGATATATTTCGATACCCTAGTTATCAATAGATATGAAAATTACTCCGTATTAAAGCACTTATCAACAGCTTTCATTTGATACCCATATTGTACATACTCAACCAAAGGTTACCCGGGTCCACGTTTTGACCTATATCTCGAGCCCTATTTCCAAAATAAAATATAATCCATGTTACTCGTGGATAATGTAGCTTTCGAATGGTGAAAGAATTTTTAAAATCGGTCCAGTAGTTTTTGAGCCTATTCATTACAACCAAACAAACAAACAAAGTTTTCCTCTTTATAATATTAGTATAGATAAATTGAATATCAGGAAAAAAGGAGATTGTTTTTAAATTTCAAACCAACGCATACGAATAACTAAGAAACAATCGTCTTTTTTCCCGATCATCCATGAATTTTTCGTTTCAATTTATATGTTTTATTAAGCATTGGAGCTTTTTTAACCATTATCCATTAATATTTTTCAAAAAAAAAAAGGAAACAAATTTTTATCCCACAAACACATAATTTCATTCGGATTTCACATTAAATTCTCAAATTTCGTAAGAAATTATTCACTGTTCCAAAATCCACTCCAAAAAAATTCACAAACAATTTTTACATGTTGCACTTACGTTTTTTCCATATGGCATCCAAATCAGAGAGAAATATTGACACATTGTAATTCACACTGTCAATTTGACAGTTCAGTTCCGCCCCAAGCGTTAAAAAAGTAAGCGACATTATGGCTGGTTCAAAAGAACGCTGTACCCGTTGCCAGTGCTCCGAATTGCAACCAAACTTTACGAAACCCATTTTCAATACTTACTTAACAATGTTCGTAAGTTTGGTTTAATTCGGTGCAAAGACAAGGCGGGTCCACGTTTTGGCATATATATCGAGACCCTAGTCATCAATAGGTATGAAAATTACCCCGTATTAAAGCACTTATCAACAGCTTTCATTTGATATCCACATTGTAAAAACACATTCTAGGGTCCACGTTTTGGTCTCCATCTCGAGACCCTAGTCACGGAGCGGATGGAAATACTCTGAACTAAAGCATTTACCAACAGCTTCCATTTGATACCCATATTGTACATACACGTCCGAAGGTTACCCGGGTCCGCGTTTTGACCTATATTTCGAGACCCTATCTACCAATAGGTATCCGAACTATACGGAAACCATCTTCAATACCTACTTAACAATGTGTGTAAGTTTGGTTTAATTCGGCGCAAAGACACGGCGGGTCCACGTTTTGGCATATATTTCGATACCCTAGTTATCAATAGATATGAAAATTACCCCGTATTAAAGCAATTATCAACAGCTTTCATTTGATATCCATATTGTACAAACACATTCTAGGGTCCACGTTTTGGTCTTCATCTCGAGACCCTGGTCACGGAGCGGATGGAAATACTCTGAACTAAAGCATTTACCAACAGCTTCCATTTGATACCCATATTGTACATACACGTTCGAAGGTTACCCGGGTCCACGTTTTGACCTATATCTCGAGACCCCAGTCACGGAGCGGCATGAAAAATACTCTGTACTAAAGCATTCACCAACAGCTTCAATTTGATATCCATATTGTACAAGCTCATTCTAGGGTCCACGTTTTGGTCTCTACCTCGAGACCCTAGTCGCAGAGCGGCATGAAAAATACTCTGAACTAAAGCATTCACCAACAGCTTCAATTTGATATCCATATTGTACAAGCTCATTCTAGGGTCCACGTTTTGGTCTCTACCTCGAGACCCTAGTCGCAGAGCGGCATGAAAAATACTCTGAACTAAAGCATTTACCAACAGCTTCCATTTGATACCCATATTGTACATACACATCCGAAGGTTACCCGGGTCCACGTTTTGACCTATATCTCGAGACCCTATCTACCAATAGGTATCCAAACTGTACGGAAACCATCTTCAATACCTCCTTAACAATGTGTGTAAGTTTGGTTTAATTCGGTGCAAAGACACGGCGGGTCCACGTTTTGGTATATATTTCCAGACCCTAGTCATCAATAGGTATGACAATTACCCCGTATTAAAGCACTTATCAACAGCTTTCATTTGATACCCATATTGTACATACACAACCAAAGGTTACCCGGGTCCACGTTTTGACCTATATCTCGAGACCCCAGTAACGGAGCAGCATGAAAAATACTCTATACTAAAGCATTCACCAACAGCTTCCATTTGATACCCATATTGTACATACACATCCGAAGGTTACCCGGGTCCACGTTTTGACCTATATCTCGAGACCCTATCTACCAATAGGTATTCAAACTATACGGAAATCATCTTCAATACCTACTTAACAATGTGTGTAAGTTTGGTTTAATTCGGTGCAAAGACACGGCGGGTCCACGTTTTGGCATATATTTCCAGACCCTAGTCATCTATAGGTATGAAAATTACCCCGTATTAAAGCACTTATCAACAGCTTTCATTTGATACCCATATTGTACATACACAACCAAAGGTTACCCGCGTCCACGTTTTGACCTATATCTCGAGACCCCAGTCACGGAGCGGCATGAAAAATACTCTGTACTAAAGCATTCACCAACAGCTTCAATTTGATATCCATATTGTACAAGCTCATTCTAGGGTCCACGTTTTGGTCTCTACCTCGAGACCCTAGTCGCAGAGCGGCATGAAAAATACTCTGAACTAAAGCATTCACCAACAGCTTCCATTTGATATCCATATTGTACATACACGTCCGATGGTTACCCGGGTCCACGTTTTGACCTATATCTCGAGCCCTATTTCCAAAATAAAATATAATCCGTGTTACTCGTGGATAATGTAGCTTTCGAATGGTGAAAGAATTTTTAAAATCGGTCCAGTAGTTTTTGAGCCCGTTCATTACAACCAAACAAACAAACAAAGTTTTCCTCTTTATAATATTAGTATAGATAAACTGAAAATCAGGAAAAAAGGAGATTGTTTTTAAATTTCAAACCAACGCATATGAATAACTAAGAAACAATCGTCTTTTTTCCTGATCATCCATGAATTTTTCGTTTCAATTTATATGTTTTATTAAGCATTGGAGCTTTTTTACCCAGTATCCATTAATATTTTTCAAAAAAAAAACGAAAAAAATTTTTTTTTCCACGAACACGTAATTTCATTCGGATTTCACATTAAATTCTCAAATTTCGTAAGAAATTATTCACTGTTCCAAAATCCACTCCAAAAAAATTCACAAACAATTTTTACATGTTGCACTTACGTTTTTTCCTTATGGCATCCAAATCAGAAAGAAATATTGACACATTGTAATTCACACTGTCAATTTGACAGTTCAGTTCCGCCCCAAGCGTTAAAAAAGTAAGCGACATTATGGCCGGTTCAAAAGAACGCTGTACCCGTTGCCAGTGCTCCGAATTGCAACCAAACTTTACGAAACCCATTTTCAATACCTACTTAACAATGTTCGTAAGTTTGGTTTAATTCGGTGCAAAGGCACGGCGGGTCCACGTTTTGGCATATATTTCGAGACCCTAGTCATCAATAGGTATGAAAATTACCCAGTATTAAAGCACTTATCAACAGCTTTCATTTGATATCCACATTGTAAAAACACATTCTAGGGTCCACGTATTGGTCTCCATCTCGAGACCCTAGTCACGGAGCGGATGGAAATACTCTGAACTAAAGCATTTACCAACAGCTTCCATTTGATACCCATATTGTACATACACGTTCGAAGGTTACCCGGGTCCATGTTTTGACCTATATCTCGAGACCCTATCTACCAATAGGTATCCAAACTATACGGAAACCATCTTCAATACCTACTTAACAAAGTGTGTAAGTTTGGTTTAATTCGGTGCAAAGACACGGGTGGTCCACGTTTTGGTATATATTTCGAGACCCTAGTCATCAATAGGTATGAAAATTACCCCGTATTAAAGCACTTATCAACAGCTTTCATTTGATACCCATATTGTACATACTCAACCAAAGGTTACCCGGGTCCACGTTTTGACCTATATCTCGAGACCCCAGTAACGGAGCAGCATGAAAAATACTCTATACTAAAGCATTCACCAACAGCTTCCATTTGATACCCATATTGTACATACACGTCCGAAGGTTACCCGGGTCCACGTTTTGACCTATATCTCGAGACCCTATCTACCAATAGGTATCCAAACTATACGGAAACCATCTTCAATACCTCCTTAACAATGTGTGTAAGTTTGGTTTAATTCGGTGCAAAGACACGGCGGGTCCACGTTTTGGCATATATTTCGAGACCCTAGTCATCAATAGGTATGAAAATTACCCCGTATTAAAGCAATTATCAAAAGCTTTCATTTGATATCCATATTGTACAAACACATTCTAGGGTCCACGTTTTGGTCTCCATCTCGAGACCCTAGTCACGGAGCGGATGGAAATACTCTGAACTAACGCATTCACCAGCAGCTTCCATTTGATACCCATATTGTACATACACATCCGAAGGTTACCCGGGTCCACGTTTTGAACTATA
This sequence comes from Anastrepha ludens, assembly GCF_028408465.1. NCBI lineage: Eukaryota > Metazoa > Arthropoda > Insecta > Diptera > Tephritidae > Anastrepha > Anastrepha ludens. The sequence goes on from NC_071504.1 coordinate 816,609, forward strand.
TCTCGAGACCCTATCTACCAATAGGTATCCAAACTGTACGGAAACCATCTTCAATACCTCCTTAACAATGTGTGTAAGTTTGGTTTAATTCGGTGCAAAGACACGGCGGGTCCACGTTTTGGCATATATTTCCAGACCCTAGTCATCTATAGGTATGAAAATTACCCCGTATTAAAGCACTTATCAACAGCTTTCATTTGATACCCATATTGTACATACACAACCAAAGGTTACCCGCGTCCACGTTTTGACCTATATCTCGAGACCCCAGTCACGGAGCGGCATGAAAAATACTCTGTACTAAAGCATTCACCAACAGCTTCAATTTGATATCCATATTGTACAAGCTCATTCTAGGGTCCACGTTTTGGTCTCTACCTCGAGACCCTAGTCGCAGAGCGGCATGAAAAATACTCTGAACTAAAGCATTCACCAACAGCTTCCATTTGATATCCATATTGTACATACACGTCCGAAGGTTACCCGGGTCCACGTTTTGACCTATATCTCGAGCCCTATTTCCAAAATAAAATATAATCCATGTTACTCGTGGATAATGTAGCTTTCGAATGGTGAAAGAATTTTTAAAATCGGTCCAGTAGTTTTTGAGCCTGTTCATTACAACCAAACAAACAAACAAAGTTTTCCTCTTTATAATATTAGTATAGATAAACTGAAAATCAGGAAAAAAGGAGATTGTTTTTAAATTTCAAACCAACGCATATGAATAACTAAGAAACAATCGTCTTTTTTCCTGATCATCCATGAATTTTTCGTTTCAATTTATATGTTTTATTAAGCATTGGAGCTTTTTTACCCAGTATCCATTAATATTTTTCAAAAAAAAAAACGAAAAAAATTTTTTTTTCCACGAACACGTAATTTCATTCGGATTTCACATTAAATTCTCAAATTTCGTAAGAAATTATTCACTGTTCCAAAATCCACTCCAAAAAAATTCACAAACAATTTTTACATGTTGCACTTACGTTTTTTCCTTATGGCATCCAAATCAGAAAGAAATATTGACACATTGTAATTCACACTGTCAATTTGACAGTTCAGTTCCGCCCCAAGCGTTAAAAAAGTAAGCGACATTATGGCCGGTTCAAAAGAACGCTGTACCCGTTGCCAGTGCTCCGAATTGCAACCAAACTTTACGAAACCCATTTTCAATACCTACTTAACAATGTTCGTAAGTTTGGTTTAATTCGGTGCAAAGGCACGGCGGGTCCACGTTTTGGCATATATTTCGAGACCCTAGTCATCAATAGGTATGAAAATTACCCAGTATTAAAGCACTTATCAACAGCTTTCATTTGATATCCACATTGTAAAAACACATTCTAGGGTCCACTTATTGGTCTCCATCTCGAGACCCTAGTCACGGAGCGGATGGAAATACTCTGAACTAAAGCATTTACCAACAGCTTCCATTTGATACCCATATTGTACATACACGTTCGAAGGTTACCCGGGTCCATGTTTTGACCTATATCTCGAGACCCTATCTACCAATAGGTATCCAAACTATACGGAAACCATCTTCAATACCTACTTAACAATGTGTGTAAGTTTGGTTTAATTCGGTGCAAAGACACGGGTGGTCCACGTTTTGGTATATATTTCGAGACCCTAGTCATCAATAGGTATGAAAATTACCCCGTATTAAAGCACTTATCAACAGCTTTCATTTGATACCCATATTGTACATACTCAACCAAAGGTTACCCGGGTCCACGTTTTGACCTATATCTCGAGACCCCAGTAACGGAGCAGCATGAAAAATACTCTATACTAAAGCATTCACCAACAGCTTCCATTTGATACCCATATTGTACATACACATCCGAAGGTTACCCGGGTCCACGTTTTGACCTATATCTCGAGACCCTATCTACCAATAGGTATTCCAACTATACGGAAACCATCTTCAATACCTCCTTAACAATGTGTGTAAGTTTGGTTTAATTCGGTTCAAAGACACGGCGAGTCCACGTTTTGGCATATATTTCGAGACCCTAGTCATCAATAGGTATGAAAATTACCCCGTATTAAAGCACTTATCCACAGCTTCCATTTGATACCCATATTGTACATACACAACCAAAGGTTACCCGGGTCCACGTTTTGACCTATATCTCGAGACCCCAGTCACGGATCGGCATGAAAAATACTCTGTAATAAAGCATTCACCAACAGCTTTCATTTGATACCCATATTGTACATACACATCCGAAGGTTACCCGGGTCCACGTTTTGACCTATATCTCGAGACCCTATCTACCAATAGGTATTCAAACTATACGGAAATCATCTTCAATACCTACTTAACAATGTGTGTAAGTTTGGTTTAATTCGGTTCAAAGACACGGCGGGGCCACGTTTTGGCATATATTTCGAGACCCTAGTCATCAATAGGTATGGAAATTACCCCGTATTAAAGCACTTATCAACAGCTTTCATTTGATATCCATATTGTAAAAACACATTCTAGGGTCCACGTTTTGGTCTCTATCTCGAGACCCCATTCACGGAGCGGCATGAAAAATACTCTGAGCTAAAGCATTCACCAACAGCTTCCATTTGATACCCATATTGTACATACACGTCCGAAGGTTACCCGGGTCCACGTTTTGACTTATATCTCGAGACCCTATCTACCAATAGGTATTCCAACTATACGGAAACCATCTTCAATACCTCCTTAACAATGTGTGTAAGTTTGGTTTAATTCGGTTCAAAGACACGGCGGGTCCACGTTTTGGTATATATTTCCAGACCCTAGTCATCAATAGGTATGAAAATTACCCCGTATTAAAGCACTTATCAACAGCTTTCATTTGATACCCATATTGTACATACTCAACCAAAGGTTACCCGGGTCCACGTTTTGACCTATATCTCGAGACCCCAGTAACGGAGCGGCATGAAAAATACTCTATACTAAAGCATTCACCAACAGCTTCCATTTGATACCCATATTGTACATACACGTAAGAAGGTTACCTGGGTCCACGTTTTGACCTATATCTCGAGACCCTATCTACCAATAGGTATTCAAACTATACGGAAATCATCTTCAACAGCTACTTAACAATGTGTGTAAGTTTGGTTTAATTCGGTGCAAAGACACGGCGGGTCCACGTTTTGGCATATATTTCGAGACCCTAGTCATCAATAGGTATGAAAATTACCCAGTATTAAAGCAATTATCAAAAGCTTTCATTTGATATCCATATTGTACAAACACATTCTAGGGTCCACGTTTTGGTCTCCATCTCGAGACCCTAGTCACGGAGCGGATGGAAATACTCTGAACTAAAGCATTCACCAACAGCTTCCATTTGATACCCATATTGTACATACACATCCAAAGGTTACCCGGGTCCACGTTTTGACCTATATTTCGAGACCCTATCTACCAATAGGTATCCAAACTATACGGAAACCATCTTCAATACCTACTTAACAATGTGTGTAAGTTTGGGTTAATTCGGCGCAAAGACACGGCGGGTCCACATTTTGGGATATATTTCGATACCCTAGTTATCAATAGATATGAAAATTACTCCGTATTAAAGCACTTATCAACAGCTTTCATTTGATACCCATATTGTACATACTCAACCAAAGGTTACCCGGGTCCACGTTTTGACCTATATCTCGAGCCCTATTTCCAAAATAAAATATAATCCATGTTACTCGTGGATAATGTAGCTTTCGAATGGTGAAAGAATTTTTAAAATCGGTCCAGTAGTTTTTGAGCCTATTCATTACAACCAAACAAACAAACAAAGTTTTCCTCTTTATAATATTAGTATAGATAAATTGAAAATCAGGAAAAAAGGAGATTGTTTTTAAATTTCAAACCAACGCATATGAATAACTAAGAAACAATCGTCTTTTTTCCCGATCATCCATGAATTTTTCGTTTCAATTTATATGTTTTATTAAGCATTGGAGCTTTTTTAACCATTATCCATTAATATTTTTCAAAAAAAAAAAGAAAAAAAATTTTTTCCCCACGAACACATAATTTCATTCGGATTTCACATTAAATTCTCAAATTTCGTAAGAAATTATTCACTGTTCCAAAATCCACTCCAAAAAAATTCACAAACAATTTTTACATGTTGCACTTACGTTTTTTCCTTATGGCATCCAAATCAGAAAGAAATATTGACACATTGTAATTCACACTGTCAATTTGACAGTTCAGTTCCGCCCCAAGCGATAAAAAAGTAAGCGACATTATGGCTGGTTCAAAAGAACGCTGTACCCGTTGCCAGTGCTCCGAATTGCAACCAAACTTTACGAAACCCATTTTCAATACTTACTTAACAATGTTCGTAAGTTTGGTTTAATTCGGTGCAAAGACACGGCGGGTCCACGTTTTGGCATATATTTCGAGACCCTATCTACCAATAGGTATCCGAACTATACGGAAACCATCTTCAATACCTACTTAACAATGTGTGTAAGTTTGGTTTAATTCGGCGCAAAGACACGGCGGGTCCACGTTTTGGCATATATTTCGATACCCTAGTTATCAATAGATATGAAAATTACCCCGTATTAAAGCAATTATCAACAGCTTTCATTTGATACCCATATTGTACATACACATCCAAAGGTTACCCGGGTCCACGTTTTGACCTATATTTCGAGACCCTATCTACCAATAGGTATCCGAACTATACGGAAACCATCTTCAATACCTACTTAACAATGTGTGTAAGTTTGGTTTAATTCGGCGCAAAGACACGGCGGGTCCACGTTTTGGCATATATTTCGATACCCTAGTTATCAATAGATATGAAAATTACCCCGTATTAAAGCAATTATCAACAGCTTTCATTTGATATCCATATTGTACAAACACATTCTATGGTCCACGTTTTGGTCTTCATCTCGAGACCCTGGTCACGGAGCGGATGGAAATACTCTGAACTAAAGCATTTACCAACAGCTTCCATTTGATACCCATATTGTACATACACGTTCGAAGGTTACCCGGGTCCACGTTTTGACCTATATCTCGAGACCCCAGTCACGGAGCGGCATGAAAAATACTCTGTACTAAAGCATTCACCAACAGCTTCAATTTGATATCCATATTGTACAAGCTCATTCTAGGGTCCACGTTTTGGTCTCTACCTCGAGACCCTAGTCGCAGAGCGGCATGAAAAATACTCTGAACTAAAGCATTCACCAACAGCTTTCATTTGATACCCATATTGTACATACACGTCCGAAGGTTACCCGGGTCCACGTTTTGACCTATATCACGAGACCCTATATACCAATAGGTATCCAAACTGTACGGAAACCATCTTCAATACCTCCTTAACAATGTGTGTAAGTTTGGTTTAATTCGGTGCAAAGACACGGCGGGTTCACGTTTTGGCATATATTTCGAGACCCTAGTCATCAATAGGTAAGAAAATTACCCCGTATTAAAGCACTTATCAACAGCTTTCATTTGATATCCATATTGTACAAACACATTCTAGGGTCCACGTTTTGGTCTCCATCTCGAGACCCTAGTCACGGAGCGAATGGAAATACTCTGAACTAAAGCATTCACCAACAGCTTCCATTTGATACCCATATTGTACATACACATCCGAAGGTTACCCGGGTCCACGTTTTGACCTATATCTCGAGACCCTATCTACCAATAGGTATCCAAACTGTACGGAAACCATCTTCAATACCTCCTTAACAATGTGTGTAAGTTTGGTTTAATTCGGTGCAAAGACACGGCGGGTCCACGTTTTGGTATATATTTCCAGACCCTAGTCATCAATAGGTATGACAATTACCCCGTATTAAAGCACTTATCAACAGCTTTCATTTGATACCCATATTGTACATACTCAACCAAAGGTTACCCGGGTCCACGTTTTGACCTATATCTCGAGACCCCAGTAACGGAGCAGCATGAAAAATACTCTATACTAAAGCATTCACCAACAGCTTCCATTTGATACCCATATTGTACATACACATCCGAAGGTTACCCGGGTCCACGTTTTGACCTATATCTCGAGACCCTATCTACCAATAGGTATTCAAACTATACGGAAATCATCTTCAATACCTACTTAACAATGTGTGTAAGTTTGGTTTAATTCGGTTCAAAGACACGGCGGGGCCACGTTTTGGCATATATTTCGAGACCCTAGTCATCAATAGGTATGGAAATTACCCCGTATTAAAGCACTTATCAACAGCTTTCATTTGATATCCATATTGTAAAAACACATTCTAGGGTCCACGTTTTGGTCTCTATCTCGAGACCCCATTCACGGAGCGGCATGAAAAATACTCTGAGCTAAAGCATTCACCAACAGCTTCCATTTGATACCCATATTGTACATACACGTCCGAAGGTTACCCGGGTCCACGTTTTGACTTATATCTCGAGACCCTATCTACCAATAGGTATTCCAACTATACGGAAACCATCTTCAATACCTCCTTAACAATGTGTGTAAGTTTGGTTTAATTCGGTTCAAAGACACGGCGGGTCCACGTTTTGGTATATATTTCCAGACCCTAGTCATCAATAGGTATGAAAATTACCCCGTATTAAAGCACTTATCAACAGCTTTCATTTGATACCCATATTGTACATACTCAACCAAAGGTTACCCGGGTCCACGTTTTGACCTATATCTCGAGACCCCAGTAACGGAGCGGCATGAAAAATACTCTATACTAAAGCATTCACCAACAGCTTCCATTTGATACCCATATTGTACATACACGTAAGAAGGTTACCTGGGTCCACGTTTTGACCTATATCTCGAGACCCTATCTACCAATAGGTATTCAAACTACACGGAAATCATCTTCAACAGCTACTTAACAATGTGTGTAAGTTTGGTTTAATTCGGTGCAAAGACACGGCGGGTCCACGTTTTGGCATATATTTCGAGACCCTAGTCATCAATAGGTATGAAAATTACCCAGTATTAAAGCAATTATCAAAAGCTTTCATTTGATATCCATATTGTACAAACACATTCTAGGGTCCACGTTTTGGTCTCCATCTCGAGACCCTAGTCACGGAGCGGATGGAAATACTCTGAACTAAAGCATTCACCAACAGCTTCCATTTGATACCCATATTGTACATACACATCCAAAGGTTACCCGGGTCCACGTTTTGACCTATATTTCGAGACCCTATCTACCAATAGGTATCCAAACTATACGGAAACCATCTTCAATACCTACTTAACAATGTGTGTAAGTTTGGTTTAATTCGGCGCAAAGACACGGCGGGTCCACATTTTGGGATATATTTCGATACCCTAGTTATCAATAGATATGAAAATTACTCCGTATTAAAGCACTTATCAACAGCTTTCATTTGATACCCATATTGTACATACTCAACCAAAGGTTACCCGGGTCCACGTTTTGACCTATATCTCGAGCCCTATTTCCAAAATAAAATATAATCCATGTTACTCGTGGATAATGTAGCTTTCGAATGGTGAAAGAATTTTTAAAATCGGTCCAGTAGTTTTTGAGCCTATTCATTACAACCAAACAAACAAACAAAGTTTTCCTCTTTATAATATTAGTATAGATAAATTGAAAATCAGGAAAAAAGGAGATTGTTTTTAAATTTCAAACCAACGCATATGAATAACTAAGAAACAATCGTCTTTTTCCCCGATCATCCATGAATTTTTCGTTTCAATTTATATGTTTTATTAAGCATTGGAGCTTTTTTAACCATTATCCATTAATATTTTTCAAAAAAAAAAAGAAAAAAAATTTTTTTCCCACGAACACATAATTTCATTCGGATTTCACATTAAATTCTCAAATTTCGTAAGAAATTATTCACTGTTCCAAAATCCACTCCAAAAAAATTCACAAACAATTTTTACATGTTGCACTTACGTTTTTTCCATATGGCATCCAAATCAGAAAGAAATATTGACACATTGTAATTCACACTGTCAATTTGACAGTTCAGTTCCGCCCCAAGCGTTAAAAAAGTAAGCGACATTATGGCTGGTTCAAAAGAACGCTGTACCCGTTGCCAGTGCTCCGAATTGCAACCAAACTTTACGAAACCCATTTTCAATACTTACTTAACAATGTTCGTAAGTTTGGTTTAATTCGGTGCAAAGACAAGGCGGGTCCACGTTTTGGCATATATATCGAGACCCTAGTCATCAATAGGTATGAAAATTACCCCGTATTAAAGCACTTATCAACAGCTTTCATTTGATATCCACATTGTAAAAACACATTCTAGGGTCCACGTTTTGGTCTCCATCTCGAGACCCTAGTCACGGAGCGGATGGAAATACTCTGAACTAAAGCATTTACCAACAGCTTCCATTTGATACCCATATTGTACATACACGTCCGAAGGTTACCCGGGTCCACGTTTTGACCTATATTTCGAGACCCTATCTACCAATAGGTATCCGAACTATACGGAAACCATCTTCAATACCTACTTAACAATGTGTGTAAGTTTGGTTTAATTCGGCGCAAAGACACGGCGGGTCCACGTTTTGGCATATATTTCGATACCCTAGTTATCAATAGATATGAAAATTACCCCGTATTAAAGCAATTATCAACAGCTTTCATTTGATATCCATATTGTACAAACACATTCTAGGGTCCACGTTTTGGTCTTCATCTCGAGACCCTGGTCACGGAGCGGATGGAAATACTCTGAACTAAAGCATTTACCAACAGCTTCCATTTGATACCCATATTGTACATACACGTTCGAAGGTTACCCGGGTCCACGTTTTGACCTATATCTCGAGACCCCAGTCACGGAGCGGCATGAAAAATACTCTGTACTAAAGCATTCACCAACAGCTTCAATTTGATATCCATATTGTACAAGCTCATTCTAGGGTCCACGTTTTGGTCTCTACCTCGAGACCCCATTCACGGAGCGGCATGAAAAATACTCTGAACTAAAGCATTCACCAACAGCTTTCATTTGATACCCATATTGTACATACACGTCCGAAGGTTACCCGGGTCCACGTTTTGACCTATATCACGAGACCCTATATACCAATAGGTATCCAAACTGTACGGAAACCATCTTCAATACCTCCTTAACAATGTGTGTAAGTTTGGTTTAATTCGGTGCAAAGACACGGCGGGTTCACGTTTTGGCATATATTTCGAGACCCTAGTCATCAATAGGTAAGAAAATTACCCCGTATTAAAGCACTTATCAACAGCTATCATTTGATATCCATATTGTACAAACACATTCTAGGGTCCACGTTTTGGTCTCCATCTCGAGACCCTAGTCACGGAGCGAATGGAAATACTCTGAACTAAAGCATTCACCAACAGCTTCCATTTGATACCCATATTGTACATACACATCCGAAGGTTACCCGGGTCCACGTTTTGACCTATATCTCGAGACCCTATCTACCAATAGGTATCCAAGCTGTACGGAAACCATCTTCAATACCTCCTTAACAATGTGTGTAAGTTTGGTTTAATTCGGTGCAAAGACACGGCGGGTCCACGTTTTGGTATATATTTCCAGACCCTAGTCATCAATAGGTATGACAATTACCCCGTATTAAAGCACTTATCAACAGCTTTCATTTGATACCCATATTGTACATACTCAACCAAAGGTTACCCGGGTCCACGTTTTGACCTATATCTCGAGACCCCAGTAACGGAGCAGCATGAAAAATACTCTATACTAAAGCATTCACCAACAGCTTTCATTTGATACCCATATTGTACATACACATCCGAAGGTTACCCGGGTCCACGTTTTGACCTATATCTCGAGACCCTATCTACCAATAGGTATTCAAACTATACGGAAATCATCTTCAATACCTACTTAACAATGTGTGTAAGTTTGGTTTAATTCGGTTCAAAGACACGGCGGGGCCACGTTTTGGCATATATTTCGAGACCCTAGTCATCAATAGGTATGGAAATTACCCCGTATTAAAGCACTTATCAACAGCTTTCATTTGATATCCATATTGTAAAAACACATTCTAGGGTCCACGTTTTGGTCTCTATCTCGAGACCCCATTCACGGAGCGGCATGAAAAATACTCTGAGCTAAAGCATTCACCAACAGCTTCCATTTGATACCCATATTGTACATACACGTCCGAAGGTTACCCGGGTCCACGTTTTGACTTATATCTCGAGACCCTATCTACCAATAGGTATTCCAACTATACGGAAACCATCTTCAATACCTCCTTAACAATGTGTGTAAGTTTGGTTTAATTCGGTTCAAAGACACGGCGGGTCCACGTTTTGGTATATATTTCCAGACCCTAGTCATCAATAGGTATGAAAATTACCCCGTATTAAAGCACTTATCAACAGCTTTCATTTGATACCCATATTGTACATACTCAACCAAAGGTTACCCGGGTCCACGTTTTGACCTATATCTCGAGACCCCAGTAACGGAGCGGCATGAAAAATACTCTATACTAAAGCATTCACCAACAGCTTCCATTTGATACCCATATTGTACATACACGTAAGAAGGTTACCTGGGTCCACGTTTTGACTTATATCTCGAGACCCTATCTACCAATAGGTATTCCAACTATACGGAAACCATCTTCAATACCTCCTTAACAATGTGTGTAAGTTTGGTTTAATTCGGCGCAAAGACACGGCGGGTCCACATTTTGGGATATATTTCGATACCCTAGTTATCAATAGATATGAAAATTACTCCGTATTAAAGCACTTATCAACAGCTTTCATTTGATACCCATATTGTACATACTCAACCAAAGGTTACCCGGGTCCACGTTTTGACCTATATCTCGAGCCCTATTTCCAAAATAAAATATAATCCATGTTACTCGTGGATAATGTAGCTTTCGAATGGTGAAAGAATTTTTAAAATCGGTCCAGTAGTTTTTGAGCCTATTCATTACAACCAAACAAACAAACAAAGTTTTCCTCTTTATAATATTAGTATAGATAAATTGAAAATCAGGAAAAAAGGAGATTGTTTTTAAATTTCAAACCAACGCATATGAATAACTAAGAAACAATCGTCTTTTTTCCCGATCATCCATGAATTTTTCGTTTCAATTTATATGTTTTATTAAGCATTGGAGCTTTTTTAACCATTATCCATTAATATTTTTCAAAAAAAAAAAGAAAAAAAATTTTTTTCCCACGAACACATAATTTCATTCGGATTTCACATTAAATTCTCAAATTTCGTAAGAAATTATTCACTGTTCCAAAATCCACTCCAAAAAAATTCACAAACAATTTTTACATGTTGCACTTACGTTTTTTCCATATGGCATCCAAATCAGAAAGAAATATTGACACATTGTAATTCACACTGTCAATTTGACAGTTCAGTTCCGCCCCAAGCGTTAAAAAAGTAAGCGACATTATGGCTGGTTCAAAAGAACGCTGTACCCGTTGCCAGTGCTCCGAATTGCAACCAAACTTTACGAAACCCATTTTCAATACTTACTTAACAATGTTCGTAAGTTTGGTTTAATTCGGTGCAAAGACAAGGCGGGTCCACGTTTTGGCATATATATCGAGACCCTAGTCATCAATAGGTATGAAAATTACCCCGTATTAAAGCACTTATCAACAGCTTTCATTTGATATCCACATTGTAAAAACACATTCTAGGGTCCACGTTTTGGTCTCCATCTCGAGACCCTAGTCACGGAGCGGATGGAAATACTCTGAACTAAAGCATTTACCAACAGCTTCCATTTGATACCCATATTGTACATACACGTCCGAAGGTTACCCGGGTCCACGTTTTGACCTATATTTCGAGACCCTATCTACCAATAGGTATCCGAACTATACGGAAACCATCTTCAATACCTACTTAACAATGTGTGTAAGTTTGGTTTAATTCGGCGCAAAGACACGGCGGGTCCACGTTTTGGCATATATTTCGATACCCTAGTTATCAATAGATATGAAAATTACCCCGTATTAAAGCAATTATCAACAGCTTTCATTTGATATCCATATTGTACAAACACATTCTAGGGTCCACGTTTTGGTCTTCATCTCGAGACCCTGGTCACGGAGCGGATGGAAATACTCTGAACTAAAGCATTTACCAACAGCTTTCATTTGATACCCATATTGTACATACACGTTCGAAGGTTACCCGGGTCCACGTTTTGACCTATATCTCGAGACCCCAGTCACGGAGCGGCATGAAAAATACTCTGTACTACAACATTCACCAACAGCTTCAATTTGATATCCATATTGTACAAGCTCATTCTAGGGTCCACGTTTTGGTCTCTACCTCGAGACCCTAGTCGCAGAGCGGCATGAAAAATACTCTGAACTAAAGCATTCACCAACAGCTTTCATTTGATACCCATATTGTACATACACGTCCGAAGGTTACCCGGGTCCACGTTTTGACCTATATCACGAGACCCTATCTACCAATAGGTATCCAAACTGTACGGAAACCATCTTCAATACCTCCTTAACAATGTATGTAAGTTTGGTTTAATTCGGTGCAAAGACACGGCGGGTTCACGTTTTGGCATATATTTCGAGACCCTAGTCATCAATAGGTAAGAAAATTACCCCGTATTAAAGAACTTATCAACAGCTTTCATTTGATATCCATATTGTACAAACACATTCTAGGGTCCACGTTTTGGTCTCCATCTCGAGACCCTAGTCACGGAGCGAATGGAAATACTCTGAACTAAAGCATTCACCAACAGCTTCCATTTGATACCCATATTGTACATACACATCCGAAGGTTACCCGGGTCCACGTTTTGACCTATATCTCGAGACCCTATCTACCAATAGGTATCCAAACTGTACGGAAACCATCTTCAATACCTCCTTAACAATGTGTGTAAGTTTGGTTTAATTCGGTGCAAAAACACGGCGGGTCCACGTTTTGGTATATATTTCCAGACCCTAGTCATCAATAGGTATGACAATTACCCCGTATTAAAGCACTTATCAACAGCTTTCATTTGATACCCATATTGTACATACTCAACCAAAGGTTACCCGGGTCCACGTTTTGACCTATATCTCGAGACCCCAGTAACGGAGCAGCATGAAAAATACTCTATACTAAAGCATTCACCAACAGCTTCCATTTGATACCCATATTGTACATACACATCCGAAGGTTACCCGGGTCCACGTTTTGACCTATATCTCGAGACCCTATCTACCAATAGGTATTCCAACTATACGGAAACCATCTTCAATACCTCCTTAACAATGTGTGTAAGTTTGGTTTAATTCGGTTCAAAGACACGGCGAGTCCACGTTTTGGCATATATTTCGAGACCCTAGTCATCAATAGGTATGAAAATTACCCTGTATTAAAGCGCTTATCAACTGCTTCCATTTGATACCCATATTGTACATACACAACCAAAGGTTACCCGGGTCCACGTTTTGACATATATCTCGAGACCCCAGTCACGGATCGGCATGAAAAATACTCTGTAATAAAGCATTCACCAACAGCTTTCATTTGATACCCATATTGTACATACACATCCGAAGGTTACCCGGGTCCACGTTTTGACCTATATCTCGAGACCCTATCTACCAATAGGTATTCAAACTATACGGAAATCATCTTCAATACCTACTTAACAATGTGTGTAAGTTTGGTTTAATTCGGTTTAAAGACACGGCGGGGCCACGTTTTGGCATATATTTCGAGACCCTAGTCATCAATAGGTATGGAAATTACCCCGTATTAAAGCACTTATCAACAGCTTTCATTTGATATCCATATTGTACAAACACATTCTAGGGTCCACGTTTTGGTCTCTATCTCGAGACCCCATTGACGGAGCGGCATGAAAAATACTCTGAGCTAAAGCATTCACCAACAGCTTCCATTTGATACCCATATTGTACATACACGTCCGAAGGTTACCCGGGTCCACGTTTTGACTTATATCTCGAGACCCTATCTACCAATAGGTATTCCAACTATACGGAAACCATCTTCAATACCTCCTTAACAATGTGTGTAAGTTTGGTTTAATTCGGTGCAAAGACACGGCGGGTCCACGTTTTGGTATATATTTCCAGACCCTAGTCATCGATAGGTATGAAAATTACCCCGTATTAAAGCACTTATCAACAGCTTTCATTTGATACCCATATTGTACATACTCAACCAAAGGTTACCCGGGTCCACGTTTTGACCTATATCTCGAGCCCTATTTCCAAAATAAAATATAATCCATGTTACTCGTGGATAATGTAGCTTTCGAAAGGTGAAAGAATTTTTAAAATCGGTCCAGCAGTTTTTGAGCCTATTCATTACAACCAAACAAACAAACAAAGTTTTCCTCTTTATAATATTAGTATAGATAAATTGAAAATCAGGAAAAAAGGAGATTGTTTTTAAATTTCAAACCAACGAATATGAATAACTAAGAAACAATCGTCTTTTTCCCCGATCATCCATGAATTTTTCGTTTCAATTTATATGTTTTATTAAGCATTGGAGCTTTTTTAACCATTATCCATTAATATTTTTCAAAAAAAAAAGAAAAAAAAATTTTTTCCCACGAACACATAATTTCATTCGGATTTCGCATTAAATTCTCAAATTTCGTAAGAAATTATTCACTGTTCCAAAATCCACTCCAAAAAAATTCACAAACAATTTTTACATGTTGCACTTACGTTTTTTCCTTATGGCATCCAAATCAGAAAGAAATATTGACACATTGTAATTCACACTGTCAATTTGACAGTTCAGTTCCGCCCCAAGCGTTAAAAAAGTAAGCGACATTATGGCTGGTTCAAAAGAACGCTGTACCCGTTGCCAGTGCTCCGAATTGCAACCAAACTTTACGAAACCCATTTTCAGTACTTACTTAACAATGTTCGTAAGTTTGGTTTAATTCGGTGAAAAGACACGGCGGGTCCACGTTTTGGCATATATATCGAGACCCTAGTCATCAATAGGTATGAAAATTACCCCGTATTAAAGCACTTATCAACAGCTTTCATTTGATATCCACATTGTAAAAACACATTCTAGGGTCCACGTATTGCTCTCCATCTCGAGACCCTAGTCACGGAGCGAATGGAAATACTCTGAACTAAAGCATTTACCAACAGCTTCCATTTGATACCCATATTGCACATACACGTTCGAAGGTTACCCGGGTCCACGTTTTGACCTATATTTCGAGACCCTATCTACCAATAGGTATCCGAACTATACGGAAACCATCTTCAATACCTACTTAACAATGTGTGTAAGTTTGGTTTAATTCGACGCAAAGACACGGCGGGTCCACGTTTTGGCATATATTTCGATACCCTAGTTATCAATAGATATGAAAATTACCCCGTATTAAAGCAATTATCAACAGCTTTCATTTGATATCCATATTGTACAAACACATTCTAGGGTCCACGTTTTGGCCTCCATCTCGAGACCCTAGTCACGGAGCGGATGGAAATACTCTGAACTAAAGCATTCAAGAAACAGTTTCCGTTTGATCCCCATATTGTACATACACATCCGAAGGTTACCCGGGTCCACGTTTTGACCTATATTTCGAGACCCTATCTACCAATAGGTATCCAAACGATACGGAAACCATCTTCAATACCTCCTTAACAATGTGTGTAAGTTTGGTTTAATTCGGTTTAAAGACACGGCGGGTCCACGTTTTGGCATATATTTCGAGACCCTAGTCATCAATAGGTAAGAAAATTACCCCGTATTAAAGCACTTATCAACAGCTTTCATTTGATATCCATATTGTACAAACACATTCTAGGGTCCACGTTTTGGTCTCCATCTCGAGACCCTAGTCACGGAGCGGATGGAAATACTCTGAACTAAAGCATTCACCAACAGCTTCCATTTGATACCCATATTGTACATACACATCCGAAGGTTACCCGGGTCCACGTTTTGACCTATATTTCGAGACCCTATCTACCAATAGGTATTCCAACTATACGGAAACCATCTTCAATAGCTCCTTAACAATGTGTGTAAGTTTGGTTTAATTCGGTGCAAAGACACGGCGGGTCCACGTTTTGGTATATATTTCGAGACCCTAGTTATCAATAGATATGAGAATTACTCCGTATTAAAGCACTTATCAACAGCTTTCATTTGATACCCATATTGTACACACACGTCCGAAGGTTACCCGGGTCCACGTTTTGACCTATATCTCGAGACCCCATTCACGAAGCGGCATGAAAAATACTCCGAACCAAAGCATTCACCAACAGCTTCCATTTGATACCCATATTGTACATACAGATCCGAAGGTTACCCGGGTCCACGTTTTGACCTATATCTCGAGACCCTATCTACCAATAGGTATCCAAACTATACGGAAACCATCTTCAATACCTACTTAACAATGTGTGTAAGTTTGGTTTAATTCGACGCAAAGACACGGCGGGTCCACGTTTTGGCATATATTTCGATACCCTAGTTATCAATAGATATGAAAATTACCCCGTATTAAAGCACTTATCAACAGCTTCCATTTGATACCCATATTGTACATACACATCCGAAGGTTACCCGGGTCCACGTTTTGACCTATATCTCGAGACCCTATCTACCAATAGGTATCCAAACTATACGGAAACCATCTTCAATACCTACTTAACAAAGTGTGTAAGTTTGGTTTAATTCGGCACAAAGACACGGCGGGTCCACGTTTTGGCATATATTTCGATACCCTAGTCATCAATAGATATGAAAATTACCCCGTATTAAAGCACTTATCAACAGCTTCCATTTGAAACCCATATTGTACATACACAACCAAAGGTTACCCGGGTCCACGTTTTGACCTATATCTCGAGACCCCCTTCACGAAGCGGCATGAAAAATACTCTGTAATAAAGCATTCACCAACAGCTTTCATTTGATACCCATATTGGTCATACACGTTCGAAGGTTACCCGGGTCCACGTTTTGACCTATATCTCGAGACCAATAGGTATTCAAACTATACGGAAATCATCTTCAATACCTACTTAACAATGTGTGTAAGTTTGGTTTAATTCGGTGCAAAGACACGGCGGGTCCACGTTTTGGCATATATTTCCAGACCCTAGTCATCTATAGGTATGAAAATTACCCCGTATTAAAGCACTTATCAACAGCTTTCATTTGATACCCATATTGTACATACACAACCAAAGGTTACCCGCGTCCACGTTTTGACCTATATCTCGAGACCCCAGTCACGGAGCGGCATGAAAAATACCCTGTACTAAAGCATTCACCAACAGCTTCAATTTGATATCCATATTGTACAAGCTCATTCTAGGGTCCACGTTTTGGTCTCTACCTCGAGACCCTAGTCACAGAGCGGCATGAAAAATACTCTGAACTAAAGCATTCACCAACAGCTTCCATTTGATATCCATATTGTACATACACGTCCGAAGGTTACCCGGGTCCACGTTTTGACCTATATCTCGAGCCCTATTTCCAAAATAAAATATAATCCGTGTTACTCGTGGATAATGTAGCTTTCGAATGGTGAAAGAATTTTTAAAATCGGTCCAGTAGTTTTTGAGCCTATTCATTACAACCAAACAAACAAACAAAGTTTTCCTCTTTATAATATTAGTATAGATAAACTGAAAATCAGGAAAAAAGGAGATTGTTTTTAAATTTCAAACCAACGCATATGAATAACTAAGAAACAATCGTCTTTTTTCCTGATCATCCATGAATTTTTCGTTTCAATTTATATGTTTTATTAAGCATTGGAGCTTTTTTAACCAGTATCCATTAATATTTTTCAAAAAAAAAACGAAAAAAATTTTTTTTTCCACGAACACATAATTTCATTCGGATTTCACATTAAATTCTCAAATTTCGTAAGAAATTATTCACTGTTCCAAAATGCACTCCAAAAAAATTCACAAACAATTTCTACATGTTGCACTTACGTTTTTTCCTTATGGCATCCAAATCAGAAAGAAATATTGACACATTGTAACTCACACTGTCAATTTGACAGTTCAGTTCCGCCCCAGCGTTAAAAAAGTAAGCGACATTATGGCTGGTTCAAAAGAACGCTGTATCCGTTGCCAGTGCTCCGAATTACAAGCAAACTTTACGAAACCCATTTTCAATACTTACTTAACAATGTGCGTAAGTTTGGTTAAATTCGGTGCAAAGACACGGCGGGTCCACGTTTTGGCATATATTTCGAGACCCTAGTCATCAATAGGTATGAAAATTACCCCGTATTAAAGCACTTATCAACAGCTTTCATTTGATATCCATATTGTACAAACACATTCTAGGGTCCACGTTTTGGCCTCCATCTCGAGACCCTAGTCACGGAGCGGATGGAAATACTCTGAACTAAAGCATTCAAGAAACAGTTTCCGTTTGATCCCCATATTGTACATACACATCCGAAGGTTACCCGGGTCCACGTTTTGACCTATATTTCGAGACCCTATCTACCAATAGGTATCCAAACGATACGGAAACCATCTTCAATACCTCCTTAACAATGTGTGTAAGTTTGGTTTAATTCGGTTTAAAGACACGGCGGGTCCACGTTTTGGCATATATTTCGAGACCCTAGTCATCAATAGATATGAAAATTACCCCGTATTAAAGCAATTATAAAAAGCTTTCATTTGATATCCACATTGTAAAAACACATTCTAGGGTCCACATATTGGTCTCCATCTCGAGACCCTAGTCACGGAGCGGATGGAAATACTCTGAACTAAAGCATTCACCAGCAGCTTCCATTTGATACCCATATTGTACATACACATCCGAAGGTTACCCGGGTCCACGTTTTGAACTATATCTCGAGACCCTATCTACCAATAGGTATCCAAACTGTACGGAAACCATCTTCAATACCTCCTTAACAATGTGTGTAAGTTTGGTTTAATTCGGTGCAAAGACACGGCGGGTCCACGTTTTGGCATATATTTCCAGACCCTAGTCATCTATAGGTATGAAAATTACCCCGTATTAAAGCACTTATCAACAGCTTTCATTTGATACCCATATTGTACATACACAACCAAAGGTTACCCGCGTCCACGTTTTGACCTATATCTCGAGACCCCAGTCACGGAGCGGCATGAAAAATACTCTGTACTAAAGCATTCACCAACAGCTTCAATTTGATATCCATATTGTACAAGCTCATTCTAGGGTCCACGTTTTGGTCTCTACCTCGAGACCCTAGTCGCAGAGCGGCATGAAAAATACTCTGAACTAAAGCATTCACCAACAGCTTCCATTTGATATCCATATTGTACATACACGTCCGAAGGTTACCCGGGTCCACGTTTTGACCTATATCTCGAGCCCTATTTCCAAAATAAAATATAATCCATGTTACTCGTGGATAATGTAGCTTTCGAATGGTGAAAGAATTTTTAAAATCGGTCCAGTAGTTTTTGAGCCTGTTCATTACAACCAAACAAACAAACAAAGTTTTCCTCTTTATAATATTAGTATAGATAAACTGAAAATCAGGAAAAAAGGAGATTGTTTTTAAATTTCAAACCAACGCATATGAATAACTAAGAAACAATCGTCTTTTTTCCTGATCATCCATGAATTTTTCGTTTCAATTTATATGTTTTATTAAGCATTGGAGCTTTTTTACCCAGTATCCATTAATATTTTTCAAAAAAAAAACGAAAAAAATTTTTTTTTCCACGAACACGTAATATAATTTCATTCGGATTTCACATTAAATTCTCAAATTTCGTAAGAAATTATTCACTGTTCCAAAATCCACTCCAAAAAAATTCACAAACAATTTTTACATGTTGCACTTACGTTTTTTCCTTATGGCATCCAAATCAGAAAGAAATATTGACACATTGTAATTCACACTGTCAATTTGACAGTTCAGTTCCGCCCCAAGCGTTAAAAAAGTAAGCGACATTATGGCTGGTTCAAAAGAACGCTGTACCCGTTGCCAGTGCTCCGAATTGCAACCAAACTTTACGAAACCCATTTTCAAAACTTACTTAACAATGTTCGTAAGTTTGGTTTAATTCGGTGCAAAGACACGGCGGGTCCACGTTTTGGCATATATTTCGAGACCCTAGTCATCAATAGGTATGAAAATTACCCAGTATTAAAGCACTTATCAACAGCTTTCATTTGATATCCACATTGTAAAAACACATTCTAGGGTCCACGTATTGGTCTCCATCTCGAGACCCTAGTCACGGAGCGGATGGAAATACTCTGAACTAAAGCATTTACCAACAGCTTCCATTTGATACCCATATTGTACATACACGTTCGAAGGTTACCCGGGTCCATGTTTTGACCTATATCTCGAGACCCTACTACCAATAGGTATCCAAACTATACGGAAACCATCTTCAATACCTACTTAACAATGTGTGTAAGTTTGGTTTAATTCGGTGCAAAGACACGGGTGGTCCACGTTTTGGTATATATTTCGAGACCCTAGTTATCAATAGGTATGAAAATTACCCCGTATTAAAGCACTTATCAACAGCTTTAATTTGATACCCATATTGTACATACTCAACCAAAGGTTACCCGGGTCCACGTTTTGACCTATATCTCGAGACCCCAGTAACGGAGCAGCATGAAAAATACTCTATACTAAAGCATTCACCAACAGCTTCCATTTGATACCCATATTGTACATACACATCCGAAGGTTACCCGGGTCCACGTTTTGACCTATATCTCGAGACCCTATCTACCAATAGGTATTCCAACTATACGGAAACCATCTTCAATACCTCCTTAACAATGTGTGTAAGTTTGGTTTAATTCGGTTCAAAGACACGGCGGGGCCACGTTTTGGCATATATTTCGAGACCCTAGTCATCAATAGGTATGGAAATTACCCCGTATTAAAGCACTTATCAACAGCTTTCATTTGATATCCACATTGTAAAAACACATTCTAGGGTCCACGTATTGGTCTCCATCTCGAGACCCTAGTCACGGAGCGGATGGAAATACTCTGAACTAAAGCATTTACCAACAGCTTCCATTTGATACCCATATTGTACATACACGTTCGAAGGTTACCCGGGTCCATGTTTTGACCTATATCTCGAGACCCTATCTACCAATAGGTATCCAAACTATACGGAAACCATCTTCAATACCTACTTAACAATGTGTGTAAGTTTGGTTTAATTCGGTGCAAAGACACGGGTGGTCCACGTTTTGGTATATATTTCGAGACCCTAGTTATCAATAGGTATGAAAATTACCCCGTATTAAAGCACTTATCCACAGCTTCCATTTGATACCCATATTGTACATACACAACCAAAGGTTACCCGGGTCCACGTTTTGACCTATATCTCGAGACCCTATCTACCAATAGGTATTCAAACTATACGGAAATCATCTTCAATACCTACTTAACAATGTGTGTAAGTTTGGTTTAATTCGGTTCAAAGACACGGCGGGGCCACGTTTTGGCATATATTTCGAGACCCTAGTCATCAATAGGTATGGAAATTACCCCGTATTAAAGCACTTATCAACAGCTTTCATTTGATATCCACATTGTAAAAACACATTCTAGGGTCCACGTATTGGTCTCCATCTCGAGACCCTAGTCACGGAGCGGATGGAAATACTCTGAACTAAAGCATTTACCAACAGCTTCCATTTGATACCCATATTGTACATACACGTTCGAAGGTTACCCGGGTCCATGTTTTGACCTATATCTCGAGACCCTATCTACCACTAGGTATCCAAACTATACGGAAACCATCTTCAATACCTCCTTAACAATGTGTGTAAGTTTGGTTTAATTCGGTTCAAAGACACGGCGAGTCCACGTTTTGGCATATATTTCGAGACCCTAGTCATCAATAGGTATGAAAATTACCCCGTATTAAAGCACTTATCCACAGCTTCCATTTGATACCCATATTGTACATACACAACCAAAGGTTACCCGGGTCCACGTTTTGACCTATATCTCGAGACCCCAATCACGGATCGGCATGAAAAATACTCTGTAATAAAGCATTCACCAACAGCTTTCATTTGATACCCATATTGTACATACACATCCGAAGGTTACCCGGGTCCACGTTTTGACCTATATCTCGAGACCCTATCTACCAATAGGTATTCAAACTATACGGAAATCATCTTCAATACCTACTTAACAATGTGTGTAAGTTTGGTTTAATTCGGTTCAAAGACGCGGCGGGGCCACGTTTTGGCATATATTTCGAGACCCTAGTCATCAATAGGTATGGAAATTACCCCGTATTAAAGCACTTATCAACAGCTTTCATTTGATATCCATATTGTAAAAACACATTCTAGGGTCCACGTTTTGGTCTCTATCTCGAGACCCCATTCACGGAGCGGCATGAAAAATCCTCTGGGCTAAAGCATTCACCAACAGCTTCCATTTGATACCCATATTGTACATACACGTCCGAAGGTTACCCGGGTCCACGTTTTGACTTATATCTCGAGACCCTATCTACCAATAGGTATCCAAACTGTACGGAAACCATCTTCAATACCTCCTTAACAATGTGTGTAAGTTTGGTTTAATTCGGTTCAAAGACACGGCGAGTCCACGTTTTGGCATATATTTCGAGACCCTAGTCATCAATAGGTATGAAAATTACCCCGTATTAAAGCACTTATCCACAGCTTCCATTTGATACCCATATTGTACATACACAACCAAAGGTTACCCGGGTCCACGTTTTGACCTATATCTCGAGACCCTATCTACCAATAGGTATTCAAATTATACGGAAATCATCTTCAATACCTACTTAACAATGTGTGTAAGTTTGGTTTAATTCGGTTCAAAGACGCGGCGGGGCCACGTTTTGGCATATATTTCGAGACCCTAGTCGTCAATAGGTATGGAAATTACCCCGTATTAAAGCACTTATCAACAGCTTTCATTTGATATCCATATTGTAAAAACACATTCTAGGGTCCACGTTTTGACCTATATCTCGAGACCCCAGTAACGGAGCGGCATGAAAAATACTCTATACTAAAGCATTCACCAACAGCTTCCATTTGATACCCATATTGTACATACACGTAAGAAGGTTACCTGGGTCCACGTTTTGACATATATCTCGAGACCCTATCTACCAATAGATATTCAAACTATACGGAAATCATCTTCAACAGCTACTTAACAATGTGTGTAAGTTTGGTTTAATTCGGTGCAAAGACACGGCGGGTCCACGTTTTGGCATATATTTCGAGACCCTAGTCATCAATAGGTATGAAAATTACCCCGTATTAAAGCAATTATCAAAAGCTTTCATTTGATATCCATATTGTACAAACACATTCTAGGGTCCACGTTTTGGTCTCCATCTCGAGACCGTAGTCACGGAGCGGATGGAAATACTCTGAACTAAAGCATTCACCAACAGCTTCCATTTGATACCCATATTGTACATACACATCCAAAGGTTACCCGGGTCCACGTTTTGACCTATATTTCGAGACCCTATCTACCAATAGGTATTCAAACTATACGGAAACCATCTTCAATACCTACTTAACAATGTGTGTAAGTTTGGTTTAATTCGACGCAAAGACACGGCGGGTCCACGTTTTGGCATATATTTCGATACCCTAGTTATCAATAGATATGAAAATTACCCCGTATTAAAGCACTTATCAACAGCTTCCATTTGATACCCATATTGTACATACACATCCGAAGGTTACCCGGGTCCACGTTTTGACCTATATCTCGAGACCCTATCTACCAATAGGTATCCAAACTATACGGAAACCATCTTCAATACCTCCTTAACAAAGTGTGTAAGTTTGGTTTAATTCGGCGCAAAGACACGGCGGGTCCACGTTTTGGCATATATTTCGATACCCTAGTCATCAATAGATATGAAAATTACCCCGTATTAAAGCACTTATCAACAGCTTCCATTTGATACCCATATTGTACATACACAACCAAAGGTTACCCGGGTCCACGTTTTGACCTATATCTCGAGACCCCATTCACGAAGCGGCATGAAAAATACTCTGTAATAAAGCATTCACCAACAGCTTTCATTTGATACCCATATTGTACATACACGTTCGAAGGTTACCCGGGTCCACGTTTTGACCTATATCTCGAGACCAATAGGTATTCAAACTATACGGAAATCATCTTCAATACCTACTTAACAATGTGTGTAAGTTTGGTTTAATTCGGTGCAAAGACACGGCGGGTCCACGTTTTGGCATATATTTCCAGACCCTAGTCATCTATAGGTATGAAAATTACCCCGTATTAAAGCACTTATCAACAGCTTTCATTTGATACCCATATTGTACATACACAACCAAAGGTTACCCGCGTCCACGTTTTGACCTATATCTCGAGCCCTATTTCCAAAATAAAATATAATCCGTGTTACTGGTGGATAATGTAGCTTTCGAATGGTGAAAGAATTTTTAAAAGCGGTCCAGTAGTTTTTGAGCCTATTCATTACAACCAAACAAACAAACAAAGTTTTCCTCTTTATAATATTAGTATAGATAAACTGAAAATCAGGAAAAAAGGAGATTGTTTTTAAATTTCAAACCAACGCATATGAATAACTAAGAAACAATCGTCTTTTTTCCTGATCATCCATGAATTTTTCGTTTCAATTTATATGTTTTATTAAGCATTGGAACTTTTTTAACCAGTATCCATTAATATTTTTCAAAAAAAAAACGAAAAAAATTTTTTTTTCCACGAACACATAATTTCATTCGGATTTCACATTAAATTCTCAAATTTCGTAAGAAATTATTCACTGTTCCAAAATGCACTCCTAAAAAATTCACAAACAATTTTTACATGTTGCACTTACGTTTTTTCCTTATGGCATCCAAATCAGAAAGAAATATTGACACATTGTAACTCACACTGTCAATTTGACAGTTCAGTTCCGCCCCAGCGTTAAAAAAGTAAGCGACATTATGGCTGGTTCAAAAGAACGCTGTATCCGTTGCCAGTGCTCCGAATTACAAGCAAACTTTACGAAACCCATTTTCAATACTTACTTAACAATGTGCGTAAGTTTGGTTAAATTCGGTGTAAAGACACGGCGGGTCCACGTTTTGGCATATATTTCGAGACCCTAGTCATCAATAGGTATGAAAATTACCCCGTATTAAAGCACTTATCAACAGCTTTCATTTGATATCCATATTGTACAAACACATTCTAGGGTCCACGTTTTGGCCTCCATCTCGAGACCCTAGTCACGGAGCGGATGGAAATACTCTGAACTAAAGCATTCAAGAAACAGTTTCCGTTTGATCCCCATATTGTACATACACATCCGAAGGTTACCCGGGTCCACGTTTTGACCTATATTTCGAGACCCTATCTACCAATAGGTATCCAAACGATACGGAAACCATCTTCAATACCTCCTTAACAATGTGTGTAAGTTTGGTTTAATTTGGTTCAAAGACACGGCGGGTCCACGTTTTGGCATATATTTCGAGACCCTAGTCATCAATAGGTATGAAAATTACCCCGTATTAAAGCACTTATCAACAGTTTTCATTTGATATCCATATTGTACAAACACATTCTAGGGTCCACGTGTTGGTCTCCATCTCGAGACCCCAGCATTCACCAACAGCTTTCATTTGATACCCATATTGTACATACACATCCGAAGGTTACCCGGGTCCACGTTTTGACCTATATCTCGAGACCCTATCTACCAATAGGTATCCAAACTATACGGAAACCATCTTCAATACCTACTTAACAATGTGTGTAAGTTTGGTTTAATTCGGTTCAAAGACACGGCGGGTCCACGTTTTGGTATATATTTCGAGACCCTAGTCATCAATAGGTATGAAAATTACCCCGTATTAAAGCAATTATCAAAAGCTTTCATTTGATATCCATATTGTACAAACACATTCTAGGGTCCACGTTTTGGTCTCCATCTCGAGACCCTAGTCACGGAGCGGATGGAAATACTCTGAACTAAAGCATTCAGCAACAGCTTCCATTTGATACCCATATTGTACATACACATCCGAAGGTTACCCGGGTCCACGTTTTGACCTATATTTCCAGACCCTATCTACCAATAGGTATTCAAACTATACGGAAATCATCTTCAACACCTACTTAACAATGTGTGTAAGTTTGGTTTAATTCGGTGAAAAGACACGGCGGGTCCACGTTTTGGCATATATTTCGAGACCCTAGTCATCAATAGGTATGAAAATTACCCCGTATTAAAGCAATTATCAAAAGCTTTCATTTGATATCCACATTGTAAAAACACATTCTAGGGTCCACATATTGGTCTCCATCTCGAGACCCTAGTCACGGAGCGGATGGAAATACTCTGAACTGAAGCATTCACCAACAGCTTCCATTTGATACCCATATTGTACATACACGTCCGAAGGTTACCCGGGTCCACGTTTTGACCTATATCTCGAGACCCTATCTACCAATAGGTATCCAAACTATACGGAAATCATCTTCAATACCTCCTTAACAATGTGTGTAAGTTTGGTTTAATTCGGTGCAAAGACACGGCGGGTCCACGTTTTGGCATATATTTCGAGACCCTAGTCATCAATAGGTATGAAAATTACCCCGTATTAAAGCAATTATCAAAAGCTTTCATTTGATATCCATATTGTACAAACACATTCTAGGGTCCACGTTTTGGTCTCCATCTCGAGACCCCAGTAACGGAGCGGCATGAAAAATACTCTATACTAAAGCATTCACCAACAGCTTCCATTTGATACCCATATTGTACATACACGTCCGAAGGTTACCCGGGTCCACGTTTTGACCTATATCTCGAGACCCTATCTACCAATAGGTATCCAAACTATACGGAAACCATCTTCAATACCTCCTTAACAATGTGTGTAAGTTTGGTTTAATTCGGTTCAAAGACACGGCGGGTCCACGTTTTGGCATATATTTCGAGACCCTAGTCATCAATAGGTATGAAAATTACCCCGTATTAAAGCAATTATCAAAAGCTTTCATTTGATATCCATATTGTACAAACACATTCTAGGGTCCACGTTTTGGTCTCCATCTCGAGACCCTAGTCACGGAGCGGATGGAAATACTCTGAACTAAAGCATTCACCAACAGCTTCCATTTGATACCCATATTGTACATACACATCCAAGGGTTACCCGGGTCCACGTTTTGACCTATATTTCGAGACCCTATCTACCAATAGGTATTCAAACTATACGGAAACCATCTTCAATACCTACTTAACAATGTGTGTAAGTTTGGTTTAATTCGGCGCAAAGACACGGCGGGTCCACGTTTTGGCATATATTTCGATACCCTAGTTATCAATAGATATGAGAATTACTCCGTATTAAAGCACTTATCAACAGCTTTCATTTGATACCCATATTGTACATACACGTCCGAAGGTTACCCGGGTCCACGTTTTGACCTATATCTCGAGACCCCATTCACGAAGCGGCATGAAAAATACTCCGAACCAAAGCATTCACCAACAGCTTCCATTTGATACCCATATTGTACATACACATCCGAAGGTTACCCGGGTCCACGTTTTGACCTATATCTCGAGACCCTATCTACCAATAGGTATCCAAACTATACGGAAACCATCTTCAATACCTCCTTAACAAAGTGTGTAAGTTTGGTTTAATTCGGCGCAAAGACACGGCGGGTCCACGTTTTGGCATATATTTCGATACCCTAGTCATCAATAGATATGAAAATTACCCCGTATTAAAGCACTTATCAACAGCTTCCATTTGATACCCATATTGTACATACACAACCAAAGGTTACCCGGGTCCACGTTTTGACCTATATCTCGAGACCCCATTCACGAAGCGGCATGAAAAATACTCTGTAATAAAGCATTCACCAACAGCTTTCATTTGATACCCATATTGTACATACACGTTCGAAGGTTACCCGGGTCCACGTTTTGACCTATATCTCGAGACCAATAGGTATTCAAACTATACGGAAATCATCTTCAATACCTACTTAACAATGTGTGTAAGTTTGGTTTAATTCGGTGCAAAGACACGGCGGGTCCACGTTTTGGCATATATTTCCAGACCCTAGTCATCTATAGGTATGAAAATTACCCCGTATTAAAGCACTTATCAACAGCTTTCATTTGATACCCATATTGTACATACACAACCAAAGGTTACCCGCGTCCACGTTTTGACCTATATCTCGAGACCCCAGTCACGGAGCGGCATGAAAAATACTCTGTAATAAAGCATTCACCAACAGCTTTCATTTGATATCCATATTGTACATACACGTCCGAAGGTTACCCGGGTCCACGTTTTGACCTATATCTCGAGACCAATAGGTATTCAAACTATACGGAAATCATCTTCAATACCTACTTAACAATGTGTGTAAGTTTGGTTTAATTCGGTGCAAAGACACGGCGGGTCCACGTTTTGGCATATATTTCCAGACCCTAGTCATCTATAGGTATGAAAATTACCCCGTATTAAAGCACTTATCAACAGCTTTCATTTGATACCCATATTGTACATACTCAACCAAAGGTTACCCGGGTCCACGTTTTGACCTATATCTCGAGCCCTATTTCCAAAATAAAATATAATCCATGTTACTCGTGGATAATGTAGCTTTCGAATGGTGAAAGAATTTTTAAAATCGGTCCAGTAGTTTTTGAGCCTATTCATTACAACCAAACAAACAAACAAAGTTTTCCTCTTTATAATATTAGTATAGATAAACTGAAAATCAGGAAAAAAGGAGATTGTTTTTAAATTTCAAACCAACGCATATGAATAACTAAGAAACAATCGTCTTTTTTCCTGATCATCCATGAATTTTTCGTTTCAATTTATATGTTTTATTAAGCATTGGAGCTTTTTTAACCAGTATCCATTAATATTTTTCAAAAAAAAAACGAAAAAAATTTTTTTTTCCACGAACACATAATTTCATTCGGATTTCACATTAAATTCTCAAATTTCGTAAGAAATTATTCACTGTTCCAAAATGCACTCCTAAAAAATTCACAAACAATTTTTACATGTTGCACTTACGTTTTTTCCTTATGGCATCCAAATCAGAAAGAAATATTGACACATTGTAACTCACACTGTCAATTTGACAGTTCAGTTCCGCCCCAGCGTTAAAAAAGTAAGCGACATTATGGCTGGTTCAAAAGAACGCTGTATCCGTTGCCAGTGCTCCGAATTACAAGCAAACTTTACGAAACCCATTTTCAATACTTACTTAACAATGTGCGTAAGTTTGGTTAAATTCGGTGCAAAGACACGGCGGGTCCACGTTTTGGCATATATTTCGAGACCCTAGTCATCAATAGGTATGAAAATTACCCCGTATTAAAGCACTTATCAACAGCTTTCATTTGATATCCATATTGTACAAACACATTCTAGGGTCCACGTTTTGGCCTCCATCTCGAGACCCTAGTCACGGAGCGGATGGAAATACTCTGAACTAAAGCATTCAAGAAACAGTTTCCGTTTGATCCCCATATTGTACATACACATCCGAAGGTTACCCGGGTCCACGTTTTGACCTATATTTCGAGACCCTATCTACCAATAGGTATCCAAACGATACGGAAACCATCTTCAATATCTACTTAACAATGTGTGTAAGTTTGGTTTAATTTGGTTCAAAGACACGGCGGGTCCACGTTTTGGCATATATTTCGAGACCCTAGTCATCAATAGGTATGAAAATTACCCCGTATTAAAGCACTTATCAACAGTTTTCATTTGATATCCATATTGTACAAACACATTCTAGGGTCCACGTGTTGG
This sequence comes from Anastrepha ludens, assembly GCF_028408465.1. NCBI lineage: Eukaryota > Metazoa > Arthropoda > Insecta > Diptera > Tephritidae > Anastrepha > Anastrepha ludens. Next base: position 846,493 of record NC_071504.1, read on the forward strand.
TCTCCATCTCGAGACCCCAGCATTCACCAACAGCTTTCATTTGATACCCATATTGTACATACACATCCGAAGGTTACCCGGGTCCACGTTTTGACCTATATCTCGAGACCCTATTTACCAATAGGTATCCAAAGTATACGGAAACCATCTTCAATACCTACTTAACAATGTGTGTAAGTTTGGTTTAATTCGGTTCAAAGACACGGCGGGTCCACGTTTTGGTATATATTTCGAGACCCTAGTCATCAATAGGTATGAAAATTACCCCGTATTAAAGCAATTATCAAAAGCTTTCATTTGATATCCATATTGTACAAACACATTCTAGGGTCCACGTTTTGGTCTCCATCTCGAGACCCTAGTCACGGAGCGGATGGAAATACTCTGAACTAAAGCATTCAGCAACAGCTTCCATTTGATACCCATATTGTACATACACATCCGAAGGTTACCCGGGTCCACGTTTTGACCTATATTTCCAGACCCTATCTACCAATAGGTATTCAAACTATACGGAAATCATCTTCAACACCTACTTAACAATGTGTGTAAGTTTGGTTTAATTCGGTGAAAAGACACGGCGGGTCCACGTTTTGGCATATATTTCGAGACCCTAGTCATCAATAGGTATGAAAATTACCCCGTATTAAAGCAATTATCAAAAGCTTTCATTTGATATCCACATTGTAAAAACACATTCTAGGGTCCACATATTGGTCTCCATCTCGAGACCCTAGTCACGGAGCGAATGGAAATACTCTGAACTAAAGCATTCTCCAACAGCTTCCATTTGATACCCATATTGTACATACACATCCGAAGGTTACCCGGGTCCACGTTTTGACCTATATCTCGAGACCCTATCTACCAATAGGTATCCAAACTATACGGAAACCATCTTCAATACCTACTTAACAATGTGTGTAAGTTTGGTTTAATTCGGTTCAAAGACACGGCGGGTCCACGTTTTGGTATATATTTCGAGACCCTAGTCATCAATAGGTATGAAAATTACCCCGTATTAAAGCACTTACCAACAGCTTTCATTTGATACCCATATTGTACATACTCAACCAAAGGTTACCCGGGTCCACGTTTTGACCTATATCTCGAGACCCCAGTAACGGAGCGGCATGAAAAATACTCTATACTAAAGCATTCACCAACAGCTTCCATTTGATACCCATATTGTACATACACGTCCGAAGGTTACCCGGGACCACGTTTTGACCTATATCTCGAGACCCTATCTACCAATAGGTATCCAAACTATACGGAAACCATCTTCAATACCTCCTTAACAATGTGTGTAAGTTTGGTTTAATTCGGTGCAAAGACACGGCGGGTCCACGTTTTGGCATATATTTCGAGACCCTAGTCATCAATAGGTATGAAAATTACCCCGTATTAAAGCAATTATCAAAAGCTTTCATTTGATATCCATATTGTACAAACACATTCTAGGGTCCACGTTTTGGTCTCCATCTCGAGACCCTAGTCACGGAGCGGATGGAAATACTCTGAACTAAAGCATTCACCAGCAGCTTCCATTTGATACCCATATTGTACATACACATCCAAAGGTTACCCGGGTCCACGTTTTGAACTATATCTCGAGACCCTATCTACCAATAGGTATCCAAACTGTACGGAAACCATCTTCAATACCTCCTTAACAATGTGTGTAAGTTTGGTTTAATTCGGTGCAAAGACACGGCGGGTCCACGTTTTGGCATATATTTCCAGACCCTAGTCATCTATAGGTATGAAAATTACCCCGTATTAAAGCACTTATCAACAGCTTTCATTTGATACCCATATTGTACATACACAACCAAAGGTTACCCGCGTCCACGTTTTGACCTATATCTCGAGACCCCAGTCACGGAGCGGCATGAAAAATACTCTGTACTAAAGCATTCACCAACAGCTTCAATTTGATATCCATATTGTACAAGCTCATTCTAGGGTCCACGTTTTGGTCTCTACCTCGAGACCCTAGTCGCAGAGCGGCATGAGAAATACTCTGAACTAAAGCATTCACCAACAGCTTCCATTTGATATCCATATTGTACATACACAACCAAAGGTTACCCGCGTCCACGTTTTGACCTATATCTCGAGCCCTATTTCCAAAATAAAATATAATCCATGTTACTCGTGGATAATGTAGCTTTCGAATGGTGAAAGAATTTTTAAAATCGGTTCAGTAGTTTTTGAGCCTGTTCATTACAACCAAACAAACAAACAAAGTTTTCCTAGTATAGATAAACTGAAAGTCAGGAAAAAAGGAGATTGTTTTTAAATTTCAAACCAACGCATATGAATAACTAAGAAACAATCGTCTTTTTTCCTGATCATCCATGAATTTTTCGTTTCAATTTATATGTTTTATTAAGCATTGGAGCTTTTTTACCCAGTATCCATTAATATTTTTCAAAAAAAAAACGAAAAAAATTTTTTTTTCCACGAACACGTAATTTCATTCGGATTTCACATTAAATTCTCAAATTTCGTAAGAAATTATTCACTGTTCCAAAATCCACTCCAAAAAAATTCACAAACAATTTTTACATGTTGCACTTTTTTCCTTATGGCATCCAAATCAGAAAGAAATATTGACACATTGTAATTCACACTGTCAATTTGACAGTTCAGTTCCGCCCCAAGCGTTAAAAAAGTAAGCGACATTATAGCTGGTTCAAAAGAACGCTGTACCCGTTGCCAGTGCTCCGAATTGCAACCAAACTTTACGAAACCCATTTTCAATACCTACTTAACAATGTTCGTAAGTTTGGTTTAATTCGGTGCAAAGGCACGGCGGGTCCACGTTTTGGCATATATTTCGAGACCCTAGTCATCAATAGGTATGAAAATTACCCAGTATTAAAGCACTTATCAACAGCTTTCATTTGATATCCACATTGTAAAAACACATTCTAGGGTCCACGTATTGGTCTCCATCTCGAGACCCTAGTCACGGAGCGAATGGAAATACTCTGAACTAGAGCATTTACCAACAGCTTCCATTTGATACCCATATTGTACATACACGTTCGAAGGTTACCCGGGTCCATGTTTTGACCTATATCTCGAGACCCTATCTACCAATAGGTATCCAAACTATACGGAAACCATCTTCAATACCTCCTTAACAATGTGTGTAAGTTTGGTTTAATTCGGTGCAAAGACACGGGTGGTCCACGTTTTGGTATCTATTTCGAGACCCTAGTCATCAATAGGTATGAAAATTACCCCGTATTAAAGCGCTTATCAACAGCTTTCATTTGATACCCATATTGTACATACTCAACCAAAGGTTACCCGGGTCCACGTTTTGACCTATATCTCGAGACCCCAGTAACGGAGCAGCATGAAAAATACTCTATACTAAAGCATTCACCAACAGCTTCCATTTGATACCCATATTGTACATACACATCCGAAGGTTACCCGGGTCCACGTTTTGACCTATATCTCGAGACCCTATCTACCAATAGGTATTCCAACTATACGGAAACCATCTTCAATACCTCCTTAACAATGTGTGTAAGTTTGGTTTAATTCGGTTCAAAGACACGGCGAGTCCACGTTTTGGCATATATTTCGAGACCCTAGTCATCAATAGGTATGAAAATTACCCCGTATTAAAGCACTTATCCACAGCTTCCATTTGATACCCATATTGTACATACACAACCAAAGGTTACCCGGGTCCACGTTTTGACCTATATCTCGAGACCCCAGTCACGGATCGGCATGAAAAATACTCTGTAATAAAGCATTCACCAACAGCTTTCATTTGATACCCATATTGTACATACACATCCGAAGGTTACCCGGGTCCACGTTTTGACCTATATCTCGAGACCCTATCTACCAATAGGTATTCAAACTATACGGAAATCATCTTCAATACCTACTTAACAATGTGTGTAAGTTTGGTTTAATTCGGTTTAAAGACACGGCGGGGCCACGTTTTGGCATATATTTCGAGACCCTAGTCATCAATAGGTATGGAAATTACCCCGTATTAAAGCACTTATCAACAGCTTTCATTTGATATCCATATTGTAAAAACACATTCTAGGGTCCACGTTTTGGTCTCCATCTCGAGACCCTAGTCACGGAGCGGATGGAAATAATCTGAACTAAAGCATTCACCAACAGCTTCCATTTGATACCCATATTGTACATACACATCCAAAGGTTACCCGGGTCCACGTTTTGACCTATATTTCGAGACCCTATCTACCAATAGGTATCCAAACTATACGGAAACCATCTTCAATACCTACTTAACAATGTGTGTAAGTTTGGGTTAATTCGGCGCAAAGACACGGCGGGTCCACATTTTGGGATATATTTCGATACCCTAGTTATCAATAGATATGAAAATTACTCCGTATTAAAGCACTTATCAACAGCTTTCATTTGATACCCATATTGTACATACTCAACCAAAGGTTACCCGGGTCCACGTTTTGACCTATATCTCGAGCCCTATTTCCAAAATAAAATATAATCCATGTTACTCGTGGATAATGTAGCTTTCGAATGGTGAAAGAATTTTTAAAATCGGTCCAGTAGTTTTTGAGCCTATTCATTACAACCAAACAAACAAACAAAGTTTTCCTCTTTATAATATTAGTATAGATAAATTGAAAATCAGGAAAAAAGGAGATTGTTTTTAAATTTCAAACCAACGCATATGAATAACTAAGAAACAATCGTCTTTTTTCCCGATCATCCATGAATTTTTCGTTTCAATTTATATGTTTTATTAAGCATTGGAGCTTTTTTAACCATTATCCATTAATATTTTTCAAAAAAAAAAAGAAAAAAAATTTTTTTCCCACGAACACATAATTTCATTCGGATTTCACATTAAATTCTCAAATTTCGTAAGAAATTATTCACTGTTCCAAAATCCACTCCAAAAAAATTCACAAACAATTTTTACATGTTGCACTTACGTTTTTTCCATATGGCATCCAAATCAGAAAGAAATATTGACACATTGTAATTCACACTGTCAATTTGACAGTTCAGTTCCGCCCCAAGCGTTAAAAAAGTAAGCGACATTATGGCTGGTTCAAAAGAACGCTGTACCCGTTGCCAGTGCTCCGAATTGCAACCAAACTTTACGAAACCCATTTTCAATACTTACTTAACAATGTTCGTAAGTTTGGTTTAATTCGGTGCAAAGACAAGGCGGGTCCACGTTTTGGCATATATTTCGATACCCTAGTCATCAATAGGTATGAAAATTACCCCGTATTAAAGCACTTATCAACAGCTTTCATTTGATATCCACATTGTAAAAACACATTCTAGGGTCCACGTATTGGTCTCCATCTCGAGACCCTAGTCACGGAGCGGATGGAAATACTCTGAACTAAAGCATTTACCAACAGCTTCCATTTGATACCCATATTGTACATACACGTTCGAAGGTTACCCGGGTCCACGTTTTGACCTATATTTCGAGACCCTATCTACCAATACGTATCCGAACTATACGGAAACCATCTTCAATACCTACCTAACAATGTGTGTAAGTTTGGTTTAATTCGGCGCAAAGACACGGCGGGTCCACGTTTTGGCATATATTTCGATACCCTAGTTATCAATAGATATGAAAATTACCCCGTATTAAAGCAATTATCAACAGCTTTCATTTGATATCCATATTGTACAAACACATTCTAGGGTCCACGTTTTGGTCTTCATCTCGAGACCCTAGTCACGGAGCGGATGGAAATACTCTGAACTAAAGCATTTACCAACAGCTTCCATTTGATACCCATATTGTACATACACGTTCGAAGGTTACCCGGGTCCACGTTTTGACCTATATCTCGAGACCCCAGTCACGGAGCGGCATGAAAAATACTCTGTACTAAAGCATTCACCAACAGCTTCAATTTGATATCCATATTGTACAAGCTCATTCTAGGGTCCACGTTTTGGTCTCTACCTCGAGACCCTAGTCGCAGAGCGGCATGAAAAATACTCTGAACTAAAGCATTCACCAACAGCTTTCATTTGATACCCATATTGTACATACACGTCCGAAGGTTACCCGGGTCCACGTTTTGACCTATATCACGAGACCCTATCTACCAATAGGTATCCAAACTGTACGGAAACCATCTTCAATACCTCCTTAACAATGTGTGTAAGTTTGGTTTAATTCGGTGCAAAGACACGGCGGGTTCACGTTTTGGCATATATTTCGAGACCCTAGTCATCAATAGGTAAGAAAATTACCCCGTATTAAAGCACTTATCAACAGCTTTCATTTGACATCCATATTGTACAAACACATTCTAGGGTCCACGTTTTGGTCTCCATCTCGAGACCCTAGTCACGGAGCGAATGGAAATACTCTGAACTAAAGCATTCACCAACAGCTTCCATTTGATACCCATATTGTACATACACATCCGAAGGTTACCCGGGTCCACGTTTTGACCTATATCTCGAGACCCTATCTACCAATAGGTATCCAAACTGTACGGAAACCATCTTCAATACCTCCTTAACAATGTGTGTAAGTTTGGTTTAATTCGGTTTAAAGACACGGCGGGTCCACGTTTTGGTATATATTTCCAGACCCTAGTCATCAATAGGTATGACAATTACCCCGTATTAAAGCACTTATCAACAGCTTTCATTTGATACCCATATTGTACATACTCAACCAAAGGTTACCCGGGTCCACGTTTTGACCTATATCTCGAGACCCCAGTAACGGAGCAGCATGAAAAATACTCTATACTAAAGCATTCACCAACAGCTTCCATTTGATACCCATATTGTACATACACATCCGAAGGTTACCCGGGTCCACGTTTTGACCTATATCTCGAGACCCTATCTACCAATAGGTATTCCAACTATACGGAAACCATCTTCAATACCTCCTTAACAATGTGTGTAAGTTTGGTTTAATTCGGTTCAAAGACACGGCGAGTCCACGTTTTGGCATATATTTCGAGACCCTAGTCATCAATAGGTATGAAAATTACCCTGTATTAAAGCACTTATCAACTGCTTCCATTTGATACCCATATTGTACATACACAACCAAAGGTTACCCGGGTCCACGTTTTGACCTATATCTCGAGACCCCAGTCACGGATCGGCATGAAAAATACTCTGTAATAAAGCATTCACCAACAGCTTTCATTTGATACCCATATTGTACATACACATCCGAAGGTTACCCGGGTCCACGTTTTGACCTATATCTCGAGACCCTATCTACCAATAGGTATTCAAACTATACGGAAATCATCTTCAATACCTACTTAACAATGTGTGTAAGTTTGGTTTAATTCGGTTTAAAGACACGGCGGGGCCACGTTTTGGCATATATTTCGAGACCCTAGTCATCAATAGGTATGGAAATTACCCCGTATTAAAGCACTTATCAACAGCTTTCATTTGATATCCATATTGTACAAACACATTCTAGGGTCCACGTTTTGGTCTCTATCTCGAGACCCCATTCACGGAGCGGCATGAAAAATACTCTGAGCTAAAGCATTCACCAACAGCTTCCATTTGATACCCATATTGTACATACACGTCCGAAGGTTACCCGGGTCCACGTTTTGACTTATATCTCGAGACCCTATCTACCAATAGGTATTCCAACTATACGGAAACCATCTTCAATACCTCCTTAACAATGTTCGTAAGTTTGGTTTAATTCGGTGAAAAGACACGGCGGGTCCACGTTTTGGCATATATATCGAGACCCTAGTCATCTATAGGTATGAAAATTACCCCGTATTAAAGCACTTATCAACAGCTTTCATTTGATATCCACATTGTAAAAACACATTCTAGGGTCCACGTATTGGTCTCCATCTCGAGACCCCAGTCACGGAGCGAATGGAAATACTCTGAACTAAAGCATTTACCAACAGCTTCCATTTGATACCCATATTGTACATACACGTTCGAAGGTTACCCGGGTCCACGTTTTGACCTATATTTCGAGACCCTATCTACCAATAGGTATCCGAACTATACGGAAACCATCTTCAATACCTACTTAACAATGTGTGTAAGTTTGGTTTAATTCGGCGCAAAGACACGGCGGGTCCACGTTTTGGCATATATTTCGATACCCTAGTTATCAATAGATATGAAAATTACCCCGTATTAAAGCAATTATCAACAGCTTTCATTTGATATCCATATTGTACAAACACATTCTAGGGTCCACGTTGTGGTCTCCATCTCGAGACCCTGGTCACGGAGCGGATGGAAATACTCTGAACTAAAGCATTCACCAACAGCTTCCATTTGATACCCATATTGTACATACACATCCGAAGGTTACCCGGGTCCACGTTTTGACCTATATCTCGAGACCCTATCTACCAATAGGTATCCGAACTATACGGAAACCATCTTCAATACCTACTTAACAATGTGTGTAAGTTTGGTTTAATTCGGCGCAAAGACACGGCGGGTCCACGTTTTGGCATATATTTCGATACCCTAGTTATCAATAGATATGAGAATTACTCCGTATTAAAGCACTTATCAACAGCTTTCATTTGATACCCATATTGTACATACACGTCCGAAGGTTACCCGGGTCCACGTTTTGACATATATCTCGAGACCCCATTCACGAAGCGGCATGAAAAATACTCCGAACCAAAGCATTCACCAGCAGCTTCCATTTGATACCCATATTGTACATACAGATCCGAAGGTTACCCGGGTCCACGTTTTGACCTATATCTCGAGACCCTATCTACCAATAGGTATCCAAACTATATGGAAACCATCTTCAATACCTACTTAACAATGTGTGTAAGTTTGGTTTAATTCGACGCAAAGACACGGCGGGTCCACGTTTTGGCATATATTTCGATACCCTAGTTATCAATAGATATGAAAATTACCCCGTATTAAAGCACTTATCAACAGCTTCCATTTGATACCCATATTGTACATACACATCCGAAGGTTACCCGGGTCCACGTTTTGACCTATATCTCGAGACCCTATCTACCAATAGGTATTCAACCTATACGGAAACCATCTTCAATACCTACTTAACAAAGTGTGTAAGTTTGGTTTAATTCGGTTTAAAGACACGGCGGGTCCACGTTTTGGCATATATTTCGATACCCTAGTCATCAATAGATATGAAAATTACCCCGTATTAAAGCACTTATCAACAGCTTCCATTTGATACCCATATTGTACATACACAACCAAAGGTTACCCGGGTCCACGTTTTGACCTATATCTCGAGACCCCATTCACGAAGCGGCATGAAAAATACTCTGTAATAAAGCATTCACCAACAGCTTTCATTTGATACCCATATTGTACATACACGTTCGAAGGTTACCCGGGTCCACGTTTTGACCTATATCTCGAGACCCTATCTACCAATAGGTATTCAAACTATACGGAAATCATCTTCAATACCTACTTAACAATGTGTGTAAGTTTGGTTTAATTCGGTGCAAAGACACGGCGGGTCCACGTTTTGGCATATATTTCCAGACCCTAGTCATCTATAGGTATGAAAATTACCCCGTATTAAAGCACTTATCAACAGCTTTCATTTGATACCCATATTGTACATACACAACCAAAGGTTACCCGCGTCCACGTTTTGACCTATATCTCGAGACCCCAGTCACGGAGCGGCATGGAAAATACCCTGTACTAAAGCATTCACCAACAGCTTCAATTTGATATCCATATTGTACAAGCTCATTCTAGGGTCCACGTTTTGGTCTCTACCTCGAGACCCTAGTCACAGAGCGGCATGAAAAATACTCTGAACTAAAGCATTCACCAACAGCTTCCATTTGATATCCATATTGTACATACACGTCCGAAGGTTACCCGGGTCCACGTTTTGACCTATATCTCGAGCCCTATTTCCAAAATAAAATATAATCCGTGTTACTCGTGGATAATGTAGCTTTCGAATGGTGAAAGAATTTTTAAAATCGGTCCAGTAGTTTTTGAGCCTATTCATTACAACCAAACAAACAAACAAAGTTTTCCTCTTTATAATATTAGTATAGATAAACTGAAAATCAGGAAAAAAGGAGATTGTTTTTAAATTTCAAACCAACGCATATGAATAACTAAGAAACAATCGTCTTTTTTCCTGATCATCCATGAATTTTTCGTTTCAATTTATATGTTTTATTAAGCATTGGATCTTTTTTAACCAGTATCCATTAATATTTTTCAAAAAAAAAACGAAAAAAATTTTTTTTTCCACGAACACATAATTTCATTCGGATTTCACATTAAATTCTCAAATTTCGTAAGAAATTATTCACTGTTCCAAAATGCACTCCAAAAAAATTCACAAACAATTTTTACATGTTGCACTTACGTTTTTTCCTTATGGCATCCAAATCAGAAAGAAATATTGACACATTGTAACTCACACTGTCAATTTGACAGTTCAGTTCCGCCCCAGCGTTAAAAAAGTAAGCGACATTATGGCTGGTTCAAAAGAACGCTGTATCCGTTGCCAGTGCTCCGAATTACAAGCAAACTTTACGAAACCCATTTTCAATACTTACTTAACAATGTGCGTAAGTTTGGTTAAATTCGGTGCAAAGACAAGGCGGGTCCACGTTTTGGCATATATTTCGAGACCCTAGTCATCAATAGGTATGAAAATTACCCCGTATTAAAGCACTTATCAACAGCTTTCATTTGATATCCATATTGTACAAACACATTCTAGGGTCCACGTTTTGGCCTCCATCTCGAGACCCTAGTCACGGAGCGGATGGAAATACTCTGAACTAAAGCATTCAAGAAACAGTTTCCGTTTGATCCCCATATTGTACATACACATCCGAAGGTTACCCGGGTCCACGTTTTGACCTATATTTCGAGACCCTATCTACCAATAGGTATCCAAACGATACGGAAACCATCTTCAATACCTACTTAACAATGTGTGTAAGTTTGGTTTAATTTGGTTCAAAGACACGGCGGGTCCACGTTTTGGCATATATTTCGAGACCCTAGTCATCAATAGGTATGAAAATTACCCCGTATTAAAGCAATTATCAAAAGCTTTCATTTGATATCCACATTGTAAAAACACATTCTAGGGTCCACATATTGGTCTCCATCTCGAGACCCTAGTCACGGAGCGAATGGAAATACTCTGAACTAAAGCATTCACCAACAGCTTCCATTTGATACCCATATTGTACATACACATCCGAAGGTTACCCGGGTCCACGTTTTGACCTATATCTCGAGACCCTATCTACCAATAGGTATCCAAACTATACGGAAACCATCTTCAATACCTACTTAACAACGTGTGTAAGTTTGGTTTAATTCGGTGCAAAGACACGGCGGGTCCACGTTTTGGTATATATTTCGAGACCCTAGTCATCAATAGGTATGAAAATTACCCCGTATTAAAGCACTTACCAACAGCTTTCATTTGATACCCATATTGTACATACTCAACCAAAGGTTACCCGGGTCCACGTTTTGACCTATATCTCGAGACCCTATCTACCAATAGGTATCCAAACTGTACGGAAACCATCTTCAATACCTCCTTAACAATGTGTGTAAGTTTGGTTTAATTCGGTTCAAAGACACGGCGGGTCCACGTTTTGGCATATATTTCCAGACCCTAGTCATCTATAGGTATGAAAATTACCCCGTATTAAAGCACTTATCAACAGCTTTCATTTGATACCCATATTGTACATACTCAACCAAAGGTTACCCGGGTCCACGTTTTGACCTATATCTCGAGACCCTATCTACCAATAGGTATCCAAACTATACGGAAACCATCTTCAATGCCTACTTAACAATGTGTGTAAGTTTGGTTTAATTCGGTGCAAAGACACGGCGGGTCCACGTTTTGGCATATATTTCCAGACCCTAGTCATCAATAGGTATGAAAATTACCCCGTATTAAAGCACTTATCAACAGCTTTCATTTGATATCCATATTGTACAAACACATTCTAGGGTCCACGTTTTGGCCTCCATCTCGAGACCCTAGTCACGGAGCGGATGGAAATACTCTGAACTAAAGCATTCAAGAAACAGTTTCCATTTGATCCCCATATTGTACATACACATCCGAAGGTTACCCGGGTCCACGTTTTGACCTATATTTCGAGACCCTATCTACCAATAGGTATCCAAACGATACGGAAACCATCTTCAATACCTACTTAACAATGTTCGTAAGTTTGGTTTAATTCGGTGCAAAGACAAGGCGGGTCCACGTTTTGGCATATATATCGAGACCCTAGTCATCAATAAGTATGAAAATTACCCCGTATTAAAGCACTTATCAACAGCTTTCATTTGATATCCACATTGTAAAAACACATTCTAGGGTCCACGTATTGGTCTCCATCTCGAGACCCTAGTCACGGAGCGACTGGAAATACTCTGAATAAAAGCATTTACCAACAGCTTCCATTTGATACCCATATTGTACATACACGTTCGAAGGTTACCCGGGTCCACGTTTTGACCTATATCTCGAGACCCTATCTACCAATAGGTATCCAAACTATACGGAAACCATCTTCAATACCTCCTTAACAATGTGTGTAAGTTTGGTTTAATTCGGTGCAAAGACACGGCGGGTTCACGTTTTGCCATATATTTCGAGAGCCTAGTCATCAATAGGTAAGAAAATTACCCCGTATTAAAGCACTTATCAACAGCTTTCATTTGATATCCACATTGTAAAAACACATTCTAGGGTCCACATATTGGTCTCCATCTCGAGACCCTAGTCACGGAGCGGATGGAAATACTCTGAACTAAAGCATTCACCAGCAGCTTCCATTTGATACCCATATTGTACATACACATCCGAAGGTTACCCGGGTCCACGTTTTGAACTATATCTCGAGACCCTATCTACCAATAGGTATCCAAACTGTACGGAAACCATCTTCAATACTATAAACTTGACTGCGGTATATGTCGGACGTGTTTTTCTAATCGCTCTGTATTTTTTGCTATACAAAAGTTATTTCGACATAATATAAAATGGCAATTTAGTGTTAATATCAAAAATTAAAAGACAGTGACTTTAAGCTATATATATTTATTATAGTCTGAACTAAATTCAAATTAGTGTAAATAAAAAACTAAATAAAAAACAAGACAAATATGCCGTGTGTATGTGGGCAAAAAGTTGATCGTCCTCAACCGAAAGTGCAGTGTGCTGAATGTCAAGAGTTCTTTCACCTTGATTGTGTTGGTTTACTACAGGCAGATGTGGATTTCTTGCTCTCATCTGATAAACCGTATCTCTGCAAGACCTGCTCTGCTGATAGACGCTCTTCCATTAGGTGTCAAACATTATCAGTACTTTCGGCCGAAACAAAAAATAATAATCATGATGATACAAATGTGCACAATAATAAGCAACAAATTACATTGCTTGTTGTTGTTAAAGAACTAGCTGCGCTTAGAACGGAAAACAGTCGCATACTATCTGCTGTAAATGCTCTGCGTGAAGAAAAAAAACAAACAATGCAAAAATCAGATGATCTTCTTGCAGAAATTCGCTCATTGCATTCTAAGCTTGAAGCAAAAGATGTCGCTCTCGCTACATTAACAACTGAGGTAAAAAATCTCAAAAGCATTGTTGCTAACTCTGCTAGCGTTCTCGGTAGTGCAAATTCAAAATATGCGAGCTCTTTGCTCTCTCCTCTTTCTGTTCGTTGTCCGCCTAATGACCATGAAAACAATGCGCTGAACTCTGCTGCTACGTCTAAGCCTGCGTCGCAAACATCTGCTTTGCATGGTTCTGCCGTCGCTAAGGAAAAGAAAGCTAAGACTACATCTAAGACGGCTGCTGCTACTATTACTGCACCTGCAAAAGTTACCTTTGCTTCTGTTGCTGCTTCATCTCAGGTCTCTGCGACTTCTGTTTTAAATGCTGCTACTGAATCTGTGCCCGCAATACGACAGACATCCCAGTGGGAAATGGTAACAAAAAGTAGTAGACGGAAATTTAATAAGCCTATTGTGATTGGTTCCAATAACAATAATGAGCTACAAGTGGTCCCAATATTTAAATGGCTACACTTGTCGTCATTCTCGCCCAATGTCAATGAAACTGATATTTTGACTTATGTGTCGAAGCATGCTGAAATTGAAACTAAGTCTTTGGTATGCTACAAACTTGTTAAAAAAGATACGGAATTAAATACACTTAGAAAAATTAATTTTAAATTGGGAGTATCAGAATGCTCTTTTGAAAAGGTGCTCAATGCGGACATATGGCCAGAGAGTGTAAAAATCCGACCTTTTCATTTTTTTCAAAAAAACGATTCACCAATGCATCAGCAATAAAAAATTGTGCTCTCAATAATGGCCAAAAAAATTTAAAAATGTACTTTCAAAATGTTTCTGGATTGAGAACTAAATCTAATCAACTTTTAGCGTTTAGTTCGCACATGGACTATGATATTTTTGTTCTCATCGAGACATGGTTAAATGAGAACTTTTTCGATAATGAGTTTTTTGATCCAAATTTATACCATGTCTATCGTAAAGACCGTGATGTCGAGAAAACTGGTCTCTGCAGAGGTGGAGGGGTTTTAATAGCTGTTCAACGGAAGTATAGCTCATCACTAGTATCTCTGAAAAACAATGATACACTCCTGGATCAGCTGTGTGTCTCTGTGCATGGTGCTTCAAATATATTGATTTGTGCGTCATATATTCCTCCGTCAAGTATTGATACACTGTATAAAGCACATGTGGATAATGTTTTAGCTCTAACCTCAAATAATGGCAACTTTTGTGTTCTTGGGGACTTCAATTTGAGTAATATTGAATGGTCTAGTTTAGATGATAGTACTGCATTATGTCCTAATAATGTTAGTAGTATATCTGAAATTTATTTGATTGATAATTTTTTAAGTTTTGGACTGGTTCAGATAAATAATTTCTCAAATAGTCTTTCTCGAATTCTCGATCTCATTTTCATTACTGACAATATAAATTTTTCTTTATTAGAATGTGTAGACCCTCTGTCTACTCCTGGTCTGCATCATGTACCACTTGTCCTTCATATAGAATTCTATGAGTTTAATGATTTTTATTTTGAGAATGTGACTTCCAATTTTTGTTTTAAAAACTTTGATTTTAATATAATTAATTCAGCAGTTGATATTATAGACTGGGATTCTTTATTTACTGGGGTTGAAGTTGCCAATTGTTATGATATTTTCAAGCATAATATAAATGATATCTGTAAAAATAATATACCGGTGATAAAAAGGACTAGTTATAGAGTACCGTGGCATACCAAGGAACTGAGAAAACTAAAAAATTTGAGAAATAAATATTTCAAAAAGTTTAAGTTTTCTCATTCCTTCACAGATAAAGATAAATATCTACAGTTCTCTAGAGAACTTAAACCTTTGGATATGGACTTAAAGCGAAATTATATTCTCAAGTTCGAATCGGACATTAAATCAAATCCTAGTTCCTTCTGGCGTTATGTTAGATCTAGGAAATCATGCTCAAGTATTCCTTCGGTTGTCTTCTATAACGAAACTCAAGCACATACTTCTACAGATGCAGCCAATCTTTTCGCAGATTTTTTTTGTTCAAATTTTCAAGTAGACTCTGATTTAATTGATGAGTGTCATTCGAGCATGAATTCCTCAATCAATATTGGCTCGTTAACTTTTACGCTTTCTGATATCGAAGATGGAATTCGGCAACTCAAAACATCAACAAAAACTGATGTAGATGGGCTATCTTCGTATCTTCTTAAAAACTGCTCTGCAATTGCCTATCCACTTTTGTTAATGTTTAACAAATCCCTTGATCGAGGAGAATTCATAGATGCTTGGAAAGTAACAACCATTAATCCAGTATTCAAAAGTGCAAATAAAAACAATATTACTAATTATAGACCAATTGCCAAATTATCCACGGTATCAAAATTATTTGAATTAATAGTGAAAGATAAAATCTATTTCGTAGTTAGTCGTTATATTTCAGTAGACCAACATGGCTTCATGAAAGGTAGATCTACTGTTTCAAATCTTGCTGTGTTCTCTGAATATTGTATATCATCGTTTAAAAAAAAAACTCAAGTTGATGCTGTGTACACAGACTTTTCAAAAGCATTTGATAAGGTTAATCACAGGGTTTTAATTTCCAAATTGAGTGCTATAGGATTCCATTCCACTCTTTTAAAATGGATTAAATCCTATCTCTCCTCTCGGAAATGTGTTGTTAATGTTGATGGTGTGTCATCTATTTCTTTCATTGCGTCCTCTGGTGTACCTCAGGGAAGTATACTGGGCCCCTTACTTTTTATACTTTTTATTAATGACATTTCTAGTTGTTTTAATAACGCAAATTTTCTATTGTATGCCGATGATTTAAAGATATACTCGAGGATTGCAAGTACAGTGGACTCTTTAAACCTTCAATCTGATCTAGATAACGTTGATTCTTGGTGTAAAAGAAATAAGTTAGATTTAAATATAAGCAAGTGTTTTTATATTTCTTATTCTAAATCTTGTTCTCTTATACCCACTTCCTACCACATTTGTGGTTCTAGCTTATCTCATCGAAGTGAAATTACTGATCTTGGTGTGGTATTTGATTCTAAATTCTCTTTTCAAAAACATTTAAATCACACTATTTCAAAGTCTTATTCAGTACTTGCGTTTATTCGACGTTATAGTTCAGACTTTGTTGATCCATATACTCTAAAGTTGTTGTATACGTCTCTGGTGCGTTCCAAGTTAGAATATGCCGTCTTTATTTGGAGACCATATTATGCTTGTCATATTAGTAGGCTTGAACGTGTCCAGAAAGCTTTTGTGCGTTATGCATTGCGTTCTTTAAATTTCACTGATCCAATTCCATCCTATAAAAGTCGGTGCTTGCTTATAAATCTAAAATCACTAGATATTAGAAGGACTATTCTCTCCATTACTTTCCTCTTCGATTTGATAAATGGGGTTATTGACTCCCCATCGCTACTCGAGAAAATCAATTTCAATATTCCTCAGCGAAGTTTACGGAATCATGATTTTTTCCGGTTAGGGATGGCACGAGCTAATTATGCTTCCAATGCTCCGATTTCTAGAACTCTGGGTGATTTTAATTCGCTTTCAAATCATACTGGCCTGGATTTCTGTTCCACAAAGAATCACTTCAAATTGGTTCTAAATGAATTGTTGAACTAAATTCTTAGTATTAATCTAATCTTCTTCTGTAACTTATAAAAAATGTATTCTTTTTCTTTCACTCATTACAATTGAAACTAGTTAATTATAAGTTTAATTTTACTTTAATTAATTTATTCAGCATTAATCTGTTTTCATAGTCTGTAAGAAATATTGTATTTTTAGACTATTAATTAGTTAAATAAATAAATAAATACCTCCTTAACAATGTGTGTAAGTTTGGTTTAATTCGGTGCAAAGACACGGCGGGTCCACGTTTTGGCATATATTTCCAGACCCTAGTCATCTATAGGTATGAAAATTACCCCGTATTAAAGCACTTATCAACAGCTTTCATTTGATACCCATATTGTACATACACAACCAAAGGTTACCCGCGTCCACGTTTTGACCTATATCTCGAGACCCCAGTCACGGAGCGGCATGAAAAATACTCTATACTAAAGCATTCACCAACAGCTTCAATTTGATATCCATATTGTACAAGCTCATTCTAGGGTCCACGTTTTGGTCTCTACCTCGAGACCCTAGTCGCAGAGCGGCATGAAAAATACTCTGAACTAAAGCATTCACCAACAGCTTCCATTTGATATCCATATTGTACATACACGTCCGAAGGTTACCCGGGTCCACGTTTTGACCTATATCTCGAGCCCTATTTCCAAAATAAAATATAATCCATGTTACTCGTGGATAATGTAGCTTTCGAATGGTGAAAGAATTTTTAAAATCGGTCTAGTAGTTTTTGAGCCTGTTCATTACAACCAAACAAACAAACAAAGTTTTCCTCTTTATAATATTAGTATAGATAAACTGAAAATCAGGAAAAAAGGAGATTGTTTTTAAATTTCAAACCAACGCATATGAATAACTAAGAAACAATCGTCTTTTTTCCTGATCATCCATGAATTTTTCGTTTCAATTTATATGTTTTATTAAGCATTGGAGCTTTTTTACCCAGTATCCATTAATATTTTTCAAAAAAAAAACGAAAAAAATTTTTTTTTCCACGAACACGTAATTTCATTCGGATTTCACATTAAATTCTCAAATTTCGTAAGAAATTATTCACTGTTCCAAAATCCACTCCAAAAAAATTCACAAACAATTTTTACATGTTGCACTTACGTTTTTTCCTTATGGCATCCAAATCAGAAAGAAATATTGACACATTGTAATTCACACTGTCAATTTGACAGTTCAGTTCCGCCCCAAGCGTTAAAAAAGTAAGCGACATTATGGCTGGTTCAAAAGAACGCTGTACCCGTTGCCAGTGCTCCGAATTGCAACCAAACTTTACGAAACCCATTTTCAATACCTACTTAACAATGTTCGTAAGTTTGGTTTAATTCGGTGCAAAGGCACGGCGGGTCCACGTTTTGGCATATATTTCGAGACCCTAGTCATCAATAGGTATGAAAATTACCCAGTATTAAAGCACTAATCAACAGCTTGCATTTGATATCCACATTGTAAAAACACATTCTAGGGTCCACGTATTGGTCTCCATCTCGAGACCCTAGTCACGGAGCGGATAGAAATACTCTGAACTAAAGCATTTACCAACAGCTTCCATTTGATACCCATATTGTACATACACGTTCGAAGGTTACCCGGGTCCATGTTTTGACCTATATCTCGAGACCCTATCTACCAATAGGTATCCAAACTATACGGAAACCATCTTCAATACCTCCTTAACAATGTGTGTAAGTTTGGTTTAATTCGGTTCAAAGACACGGCGAGTCCACGTTTTGGCATATATTTCGAGACCCTAGTCATCAATAGGTATGAAAATTACCCCGTATTAAAGCACTTATCCACAGCTTCCATTTGATACCCATATTGTACATACACAACCAAAGGTTACCCGGGTCCACGTTTTGACCTATATCTCGAGACCCCAGTCACGGATCGGCATGAAAAATACTCTGTAATAAAGCATTCACCAACAGCTTTCATTTGATACCCATATTGTACATACACATCCGAAGGTTACCCGGGTCCACGTTTTGACCTATATCTCGAGACCCTATCTACCAATAGGTATTCAAACTATACGGAAATCATCTTCAATACCTACTTAACAATGTGTGTAAGTTTGGTTTAATTCGGTTCAAAGACACGGCGGGGCCACGTTTTGGCATATATTTCGAGACCCTAGTCATCAATAGGTATGGAAATTACCCCGTATTAAAGCACTTATCAACAGCTTTCATTTGATATCCATATTGTAAAAACACATTCTAGGGTCCACGTTTTGGTCTCTATCTCGAGACCCCATTCACGGAGCGGCATGAAAAATACTCTGGGCTAAAGCATTCACCAACAGCTTCCATTTGATACCCATATTGTACATACACGTCCGAAGGTTACCCGGGTCCACGTTTTGACTTATATCTCGAGACCCTATCTACCAATAGGTATTCCAACTATACGGAAACCATCTTCAATACCTCCTTAACAATGTGTGTAAGTTTGGTTTAATTCGGTTCAAAGACACGGCGGGTCCACGTTTTGGTATATATTTCCAGACCCTAGTCATCAATAGGTATGAAAATTACCCCGTATTAAAGCACTTATCAACAGCTTTCATTTGATACCCATATTGTACATACTCAACCAAAGGTTACCCGGGTCCACGTTTTGACCTATATCTCGAGACCCCAGTAACGGAGCGGCATGAAAAATACTCTATACTAAAGCATTCACCAACAGCTTCCATTTGATACCCATATTGTACATACACGTAAGAAGGTTACCCGGGTCCACGTTTTGACCTATATCTCGAGACCCTATCTACCAATAGGTATTCAAACTATACGGAAATCATCTTCAACAGCTACTTAACAATGTGTGTAAGTTTGGTTTAATTCGGTGCAAAGACACGGCGGGTCCACGTTTTGGCATATATTTCGAGACCCTAGTCATCAATAGGTATGAAAATTACCCCGTATTAAAGCAATTATCAAAAGCTTTCATTTGATATCCATATTGTACAAACACATTCTAGGGTCCACGTTTTGGTCTCCATCTCGAGACCCTAGTCACGGAGCGGATGGAAATACTCTGAACTAAAGCATTCACCAACAGCTTCCATTTGATACCCATATTGTACATACACATCCAAAGGTTACCCGGGTCCACGTTTTGACCTATATTTCGAGACCCTATCTACCAATAGGTATCCAAACTATACGGAAACCATCTTCAATACCTACTTAACAATGTGTGTAAGTTTGGGTTAATTCGGCGCAAAGACACGGCGGGTCCACATTTTGGGATATATTTCGAGACCCTATCTACCAATAGGTATCCAAACTATACGGAAACCATCTTCAATACCTACTTAACAATGTGTGTAAGTTTGGTTTAATTCGGTTCAAAGACACGGCGGGGCCACGTTTTGGCATATATTTCGAGACCCTAGTCATCAATAGGTATGGAAATTACCCCGTATTAAAGCACTTATCAACAGCTTCCATTTGATACCCATATTGTACATACACATCCAAAGGTTACCCGGGTCCACGTTTTGACCTATATTTCGAGACCCTATCTACCAATAGGTATCCAAACTATACGGAAACCATCTTCAATACCTACTTAACAATGTGTGTAAGTTTGGTTTAATTCGGTTCAAAGACACGGCGGGGCCACGTTTTGGCATATATTTCGAGACCCTAGTCATCAATAGGTATGAAAATTACCCCGTATTAAAGCACTTATCAACAGCTTTCATTTGATATCCATATTGTACAAACACATTCTAGGGTCCACGTTTTGGCCTCCATCTCGAGACCCTAGTCACGGAGCGGATGGAAATACTCTGAACTAAAGCATTCAAGAAACAGTTTCCGTTTGATCCCCATATTGTACATACACATCCGAAGGTTACCCGGGTCCACGTTTTGACCTATATTTCGAGACCCTATCTACCAATAGGTATCCAAACGATACGGAAACCATCTTCAATACCTCCTTAACAATGTGTGTAAGTTTGGTTTAATTCGGTTTAAAGACACGGCGGGTCCACGTTTTGGCATATATTTCGAGACCCTAGTCATCAATAGATATGAAAATTACCCCGTATTAAAGCAATTATAAAAAGCTTTCATTTGATATCCACATTGTAAAAACACATTCTAGGGTCCACATATTGGTCTCCATCTCGAGACCCTAGTCACGGAGCGGATGGAAATACTCTGAACTAAAGCATTCACCAGCAGCTTCCATTTGATACCCATATTGTACATACACATCCGAAGGTTACCCGGGTCCACGTTTTGAACTATATCTCGAGACCCTATCTACCAATAGGTATCCAAACTGTACGGAAACCATCTTCAATACCTCCTTAACAATGTGTGTAAGTTTGGTTTAATTCGGTGCAAAGACACGGCGGGTCCACGTTTTGGCATATATTTCCAGACCCTAGTCATCTATAGGTATGAAAATTACCCCGTATTAAAGCACTTATCAACAGCTTTCATTTGATACCCATATTGTACATACACAACCAAAGGTTACCCGCGTCCACGTTTTGACCTATATCTCGAGACCCCAGTCACGGAGCGGCATGAAAAATACTCTGTACTAAAGCATTCACCAACAGCTTCAATTTGATATCCATATTGTACAAGCTCATTCTAGGGTCCACGTTTTGGTCTCTACCTCGAGACCCTAGTCGCAGAGCGGCATGAAAAATACTCTGAACTAAAGCATTCACCAACAGCTTCCATTTGATATCCATATTGTACATACACGTCCGAAGGTTACCCGGGTCCACGTTTTGACCTATATCTCGAGCCCTATTTCCAAAATAAAATATAATCCATGTTACTCGTGGATAATGTAGCTTTCGAATGGTGAAAGAATTTTTAAAATCGGTCCAGTAGTTTTTGAGCCTGTTCATTACAACCAAACAAACAAACAAAGTTTTCCTCTTTATAATATTAGTATAGATAAACTGAAAATCAGGAAAAAAGGAGATTGTTTTTAAATTTCAAACCAACGCATATGAATAACTAAGAAACAATCGTCTTTTTTCCTGATCATCCATGAATTTTTCGTTTCAATTTATATGTTTTATTAAGCATTGGAGCTTTTTTACCCAGTATCCATTAATATTTTTCAAAAAAAAAACGAAAAAAATTTTTTTTTCCACGAACACGTAATATAATTTCATTCGGATTTCACATTAAATTCTCAAATTTCGTAAGAAATTATTCACTGTTCCAAAATCCACTCCAAAAAAATTCACAAACAATTTTTACATGTTGCACTTACGTTTTTTCCTTATGGCATCCAAATCAGAAAGAAATATTGACACATTGTAATTCACACTGTCAATTTGACAGTTCAGTTCCGCCCCAAGCGTTAAAAAAGTAAGCGACATTATGGCTGGTTCAAAAGAACGCTGTACCCGTTGCCAGTGCTCCGAATTGCAACCAAACTTTACGAAACCCATTTTCAAAACTTACTTAACAATGTTCGTAAGTTTGGTTTAATTCGGTGCAAAGACACGGCGGGTCCACGTTTTGGCATATATTTCGAGACCCTAGTCATCAATAGGTATGAAAATTACCCAGTATTAAAGCACTTATCAACAGCTTTCATTTGATATCCACATTGTAAAAACACATTCTAGGGTCCACGTATTGGTCTCCATCTCGAGACCCTAGTCACGGAGCGGATGGAAATACTCTGAACTAAAGCATTTACCAACAGCTTCCATTTGATACCCATATTGTACATACACGTTCGAAGGTTACCCGGGTCCATGTTTTGACCTATATCTCGAGACCCTACTACCAATAGGTATCCAAACTATACGGAAACCATCTTCAATACCTACTTAACAATGTGTGTAAGTTTGGTTTAATTCGGTGCAAAGACACGGGTGGTCCACGTTTTGGTATATATTTCGAGACCCTAGTTATCAATAGGTATGAAAATTACCCCGTATTAAAGCACTTATCAACAGCTTTAATTTGATACCCATATTGTACATACTCAACCAAAGGTTACCCGGGTCCACGTTTTGACCTATATCTCGAGACCCCAGTAACGGAGCAGCATGAAAAATACTCTATACTAAAGCATTCACCAACAGCTTCCATTTGATACCCATATTGTACATACACATCCGAAGGTTACCCGGGTCCACGTTTTGACCTATATCTCGAGACCCTATCTACCAATAGGTATTCCAACTATACGGAAACCATCTTCAATACCTCCTTAACAATGTGTGTAAGTTTGGTTTAATTCGGTTCAAAGACACGGCGGGGCCACGTTTTGGCATATATTTCGAGACCCTAGTCATCAATAGGTATGGAAATTACCCCGTATTAAAGCACTTATCAACAGCTTTCATTTGATATCCACATTGTAAAAACACATTCTAGGGTCCACGTATTGGTCTCCATCTCGAGACCCTAGTCACGGAGCGGATGGAAATACTCTGAACTAAAGCATTTACCAACAGCTTCCATTTGATACCCATATTGTACATACACGTTCGAAGGTTACCCGGGTCCATGTTTTGACCTATATCTCGAGACCCTATCTACCAATAGGTATCCAAACTATACGGAAACCATCTTCAATACCTACTTAACAATGTGTGTAAGTTTGGTTTAATTCGGTGCAAAGACACGGGTGGTCCACGTTTTGGTATATATTTCGAGACCCTAGTTATCAATAGGTATGAAAATTACCCCGTATTAAAGCACTTATCCACAGCTTCCATTTGATACCCATATTGTACATACACAACCAAAGGTTACCCGGGTCCACGTTTTGACCTATATCTCGAGACCCTATCTACCAATAGGTATTCAAACTATACGGAAATCATCTTCAATACCTACTTAACAATGTGTGTAAGTTTGGTTTAATTCGGTTCAAAGACACGGCGGGGCCACGTTTTGGCATATATTTCGAGACCCTAGTCATCAATAGGTATGGAAATTACCCCGTATTAAAGCACTTATCAACAGCTTTCATTTGATATCCACATTGTAAAAACACATTCTAGGGTCCACGTATTGGTCTCCATCTCGAGACCCTAGTCACGGAGCGGATGGAAATACTCTGAACTAAAGCATTTACCAACAGCTTCCATTTGATACCCATATTGTACATACACGTTCGAAGGTTACCCGGGTCCATGTTTTGACCTATATCTCGAGACCCTATCTACCACTAGGTATCCAAACTATACGGAAACCATCTTCAATACCTCCTTAACAATGTGTGTAAGTTTGGTTTAATTCGGTTCAAAGACACGGCGAGTCCACGTTTTGGCATATATTTCGAGACCCTAGTCATCAATAGGTATGAAAATTACCCCGTATTAAAGCACTTATCCACAGCTTCCATTTGATACCCATATTGTACATACACAACCAAAGGTTACCCGGGTCCACGTTTTGACCTATATCTCGAGACCCCAATCACGGATCGGCATGAAAAATACTCTGTAATAAAGCATTCACCAACAGCTTTCATTTGATACCCATATTGTACATACACATCCGAAGGTTACCCGGGTCCACGTTTTGACCTATATCTCGAGACCCTATCTACCAATAGGTATTCAAACTATACGGAAATCATCTTCAATACCTACTTAACAATGTGTGTAAGTTTGGTTTAATTCGGTTCAAAGACGCGGCGGGGCCACGTTTTGGCATATATTTCGAGACCCTAGTCATCAATAGGTATGGAAATTACCCCGTATTAAAGCACTTATCAACAGCTTTCATTTGATATCCATATTGTAAAAACACATTCTAGGGTCCACGTTTTGGTCTCTATCTCGAGACCCCATTCACGGAGCGGCATGAAAAATCCTCTGGGCTAAAGCATTCACCAACAGCTTCCATTTGATACCCATATTGTACATACACGTCCGAAGGTTACCCGGGTCCACGTTTTGACTTATATCTCGAGACCCTATCTACCAATAGGTATCCAAACTGTACGGAAACCATCTTCAATACCTCCTTAACAATGTGTGTAAGTTTGGTTTAATTCGGTTCAAAGACACGGCGAGTCCACGTTTTGGCATATATTTCGAGACCCTAGTCATCAATAGGTATGAAAATTACCCCGTATTAAAGCACTTATCCACAGCTTCCATTTGATACCCATATTGTACATACACAACCAAAGGTTACCCGGGTCCACGTTTTGACCTATATCTCGAGACCCTATCTACCAATAGGTATTCAAATTATACGGAAATCATCTTCAATACCTACTTAACAATGTGTGTAAGTTTGGTTTAATTCGGTTCAAAGACGCGGCGGGGCCACGTTTTGGCATATATTTCGAGACCCTAGTCGTCAATAGGTATGGAAATTACCCCGTATTAAAGCACTTATCAACAGCTTTCATTTGATATCCATATTGTAAAAACACATTCTAGGGTCCACGTTTTGACCTATATCTCGAGACCCCAGTAACGGAGCGGCATGAAAAATACTCTATACTAAAGCATTCACCAACAGCTTCCATTTGATACCCATATTGTACATACACGTAAGAAGGTTACCTGGGTCCACGTTTTGACATATATCTCGAGACCCTATCTACCAATAGATATTCAAACTATACGGAAATCATCTTCAACAGCTACTTAACAATGTGTGTAAGTTTGGTTTAATTCGGTGCAAAGACACGGCGGGTCCACGTTTTGGCATATATTTCGAGACCCTAGTCATCAATAGGTATGAAAATTACCCCGTATTAAAGCAATTATCAAAAGCTTTCATTTGATATCCATATTGTACAAACACATTCTAGGGTCCACGTTTTGGTCTCCATCTCGAGACCGTAGTCACGGAGCGGATGGAAATACTCTGAACTAAAGCATTCACCAACAGCTTCCATTTGATACCCATATTGTACATACACATCCAAAGGTTACCCGGGTCCACGTTTTGACCTATATTTCGAGACCCTATCTACCAATAGGTATTCAAACTATACGGAAACCATCTTCAATACCTACTTAACAATGTGTGTAAGTTTGGTTTAATTCGACGCAAAGACACGGCGGGTCCACGTTTTGGCATATATTTCGATACCCTAGTTATCAATAGATATGAAAATTACCCCGTATTAAAGCACTTATCAACAGCTTCCATTTGATACCCATATTGTACATACACATCCGAAGGTTACCCGGGTCCACGTTTTGACCTATATCTCGAGACCCTATCTACCAATAGGTATCCAAACTATACGGAAACCATCTTCAATACCTCCTTAACAAAGTGTGTAAGTTTGGTTTAATTCGGCGCAAAGACACGGCGGGTCCACGTTTTGGCATATATTTCGATACCCTAGTCATCAATAGATATGAAAATTACCCCGTATTAAAGCACTTATCAACAGCTTCCATTTGATACCCATATTGTACATACACAACCAAAGGTTACCCGGGTCCACGTTTTGACCTATATCTCGAGACCCCATTCACGAAGCGGCATGAAAAATACTCTGTAATAAAGCATTCACCAACAGCTTTCATTTGATACCCATATTGTACATACACGTTCGAAGGTTACCCGGGTCCACGTTTTGACCTATATCTCGAGACCAATAGGTATTCAAACTATACGGAAATCATCTTCAATACCTACTTAACAATGTGTGTAAGTTTGGTTTAATTCGGTGCAAAGACACGGCGGGTCCACGTTTTGGCATATATTTCCAGACCCTAGTCATCTATAGGTATGAAAATTACCCCGTATTAAAGCACTTATCAACAGCTTTCATTTGATACCCATATTGTACATACACAACCAAAGGTTACCCGCGTCCACGTTTTGACCTATATCTCGAGCCCTATTTCCAAAATAAAATATAATCCGTGTTACTGGTGGATAATGTAGCTTTCGAATGGTGAAAGAATTTTTAAAAGCGGTCCAGTAGTTTTTGAGCCTATTCATTACAACCAAACAAACAAACAAAGTTTTCCTCTTTATAATATTAGTATAGATAAACTGAAAATCAGGAAAAAAGGAGATTGTTTTTAAATTTCAAACCAACGCATATGAATAACTAAGAAACAATCGTCTTTTTTCCTGATCATCCATGAATTTTTCGTTTCAATTTATATGTTTTATTAAGCATTGGAACTTTTTTAACCAGTATCCATTAATATTTTTCAAAAACAAAACGAAAAAAATTTTTTTTTCCACGAACACATAATTTCATTCGGATTTCACATTAAATTCTCAAATTTCGTAAGAAATTATTCACTGTTCCAAAATGCACTCCTAAAAAATTCACAAACAATTTTTACATGTTGCACTTACGTTTTTTCCTTATGGCATCCAAATCAGAAAGAAATATTGACACATTGTAACTCACACTGTCAATTTGACAGTTCAGTTCCGCCCCAGCGTTAAAAAAGTAAGCGACATTATGGCTGGTTCAAAAGAACGCTGTATCCGTTGCCAGTGCTCCGAATTACAAGCAAACTTTACGAAACCCATTTTCAATACTTACTTAACAATGTGCGTAAGTTTGGTTAAATTCGGTGTAAAGACACGGCGGGTCCACGTTTTGGCATATATTTCGAGACCCTAGTCATCAATAGGTATGAAAATTACCCCGTATTAAAGCACTTATCAACAGCTTTCATTTGATATCCATATTGTACAAACACATTCTAGGGTCCACGTTTTGGCCTCCATCTCGAGACCCTAGTCACGGAGCGGATGGAAATACTCTGAACTAAAGCATTCAAGAAACAGTTTCCGTTTGATCCCCATATTGTACATACACATCCGAAGGTTACCCGGGTCCACGTTTTGACCTATATTTCGAGACCCTATCTACCAATAGGTATCCAAACGATACGGAAACCATCTTCAATACCTCCTTAACAATGTGTGTAAGTTTGGTTTAATTTGGTTCAAAGACACGGCGGGTCCACGTTTTGGCATATATTTCGAGACCCTAGTCATCAATAGGTATGAAAATTACCCCGTATTAAAGCACTTATCAACAGTTTTCATTTGATATCCATATTGTACAAACACATTCTAGGGTCCACGTGTTGGTCTCCATCTCGAGACCCCAGCATTCACCAACAGCTTTCATTTGATACCCATATTGTACATACACATCCGAAGGTTACCCGGGTCCACGTTTTGACCTATATCTCGAGACCCTATCTACCAATAGGTATCCAAACTATACGGAAACCATCTTCAATACCTACTTAACAATGTGTGTAAGTTTGGTTTAATTCGGTTCAAAGACACGGCGGGTCCACGTTTTGGTATATATTTCGAGACCCTAGTCATCAATAGGTATGAAAATTACCCCGTATTAAAGCAATTATCAAAAGCTTTCATTTGATATCCATATTGTACAAACACATTCTAGGGTCCACGTTTTGGTCTCCATCTCGAGACCCTAGTCACGGAGCGGATGGAAATACTCTGAACTAAAGCATTCAGCAACAGCTTCCATTTGATACCCATATTGTACATACACATCCGAAGGTTACCCGGGTCCACGTTTTGACCTATATTTCCAGACCCTATCTACCAATAGGTATTCAAACTATACGGAAATCATCTTCAACACCTACTTAACAATGTGTGTAAGTTTGGTTTAATTCGGTGAAAAGACACGGCGGGTCCACGTTTTGGCATATATTTCGAGACCCTAGTCATCAATAGGTATGAAAATTACCCCGTATTAAAGCAATTATCAAAAGCTTTCATTTGATATCCATATTGTACAAACACATTCTAGGGTCCACGTTTTGGTCTCCATCTCGAGACCCCAGTAACGGAGCGGCATGAAAAATACTCTATACTAAAGCATTCACCAACAGCTTCCATTTGATACCCATATTGTACATACACGTCCGAAGGTTACCCGGGTCCACGTTTTGACCTATATCTCGAGACCCTATCTACCAATAGGTATCCAAACTATACGGAAACCATCTTCAATACCTCCTTAACAATGTGTGTAAGTTTGGTTTAATTCGGTTCAAAGACACGGCGGGTCCACGTTTTGGCATATATTTCGAGACCCTAGTCATCAATAGGTATGAAAATTACCCCGTATTAAAGCAATTATCAAAAGCTTTCATTTGATATCCATATTGTACAAACACATTCTAGGGTCCACGTTTTGGTCTCCATCTCGAGACCCTAGTCACGGAGCGGATGGAAATACTCTGAACTAAAGCATTCACCAACAGCTTCCATTTGATACCCATATTGTACATACACATCCAAGGGTTACCCGGGTCCACGTTTTGACCTATATTTCGAGACCCTATCTACCAATAGGTATTCAAACTATACGGAAACCATCTTCAATACCTACTTAACAATGTGTGTAAGTTTGGTTTAATTCGGCACAAAGACACGGCGGGTCCACGTTTTGGCATATATTTCGATACCCTAGTTATCAATAGATATGAGAATTACTCCGTATTAAAGCACTTATCAACAGCTTTCATTTGATACCCATATTGTACATACACGTCCGAAGGTTACCCGGGTCCACGTTTTGACCTATATCTCGAGACCCCATTCACGAAGCGGCATGAAAAATACTCCGAACCAAAGCATTCACCAACAGCTTCCATTTGATACCCATATTGTACATACACATCCGAAGGTTACCCGGGTCCACGTTTTGACCTATATCTCGAGACCCTATCTACCAATAGGTATCCAAACTATACGGAAACCATCTTCAATACCTCCTTAACAAAGTGTGTAAGTTTGGTTTAATTCGGCGCAAAGACACGGCGGGTCCACGTTTTGGCATATATTTCGATACCCTAGTCATCAATAGATATGAAAATTACCCCGTATTAAAGCACTTATCAACAGCTTCCATTTGATACCCATATTGTACATACACAACCAAAGGTTACCCGGGTCCACGTTTTGACCTATATCTCGAGACCCCATTCACGAAGCGGCATGAAAAATACTCTGTAATAAAGCATTCACCAACAGCTTTCATTTGATACCCATATTGTACATACACGTTCGAAGGTTACCCGGGTCCACGTTTTGACCTATATCTCGAGACCAATAGGTATTCAAACTATACGGAAATCATCTTCAATACCTACTTAACAATGTGTGTAAGTTTGGTTTAATTCGGTGCAAAGACACGGCGGGTCCACGTTTTGGCATATATTTCCAGACCCTAGTCATCTATAGGTATGAAAATTACCCCGTATTAAAGCACTTATCAACAGCTTTCATTTGATACCCATATTGTACATACACAACCAAAGGTTACCCGCGTCCACGTTTTGACCTATATCTCGAGACCCCAGTCACGGAGCGGCATGAAAAATACTCTGTAATAAAGCATTCACCAACAGCTTTCATTTGATATCCATATTGTACATACACGTCCGAAGGTTACCCGGGTCCACGTTTTGACCTATATCTCGAGACCAATAGGTATTCAAACTATACGGAAATCATCTTCAATACCTACTTAACAATGTGTGTAAGTTTGGTTTAATTCGGTGCAAAGACACGGCGGGTCCACGTTTTGGCATATATTTCCAGACCCTAGTCATCTATAGGTATGAAAATTACCCCGTATTAAAGCACTTATCAACAGCTTTCATTTGATACCCATATTGTACATACTCAACCAAAGGTTACCCGGGTCCACGTTTTGACCTATATCTCGAGCCCTATTTCCAAAATAAAATATAATCCATGTTACTCGTGGATAATGTAGCTTTCGAATGGTGAAAGAATTTTTAAAATCGGTCCAGTAGTTTTTGAGCCTATTCATTACAACCAAACAAACAAACAAAGTTTTCCTCTTTATAATATTAGTATAGATAAACTGAAAATCAGGAAAAAAGGAGATTGTTTTTAAATTTCAAACCAACGCATATGAATAACTAAGAAACAATCGTCTTTTTTCCTGATCATCCATGAATTTTTCGTTTCAATTTATATGTTTTATTAAGCATTGGAGCTTTTTTAACCAGTATCCATTAATATTTTTCAAAAAAAAAACGAAAAAAATTTTTTTTTCCACGAACACATAATTTCATTCGGATTTCACATTAAATTCTCAAATTTCGTAAGAAATTATTCACTGTTCCAAAATGCACTCCTAAAAAATTCACAAACAATTTTTACATGTTGCACTTACGTTTTTTCCTTATGGCATCCAAATCAGAAAGAAATATTGACACATTGTAACTCACACTGTCAATTTGACAGTTCAGTTCCGCCCCAGCGTTAAAAAAGTAAGCGACATTATGGCTGGTTCAAAAGAACGCTGTATCCGTTGCCAGTGCTCCGAATTACAAGCAAACTTTACGAAACCCATTTTCAATACTTACTTAACAATGTGCGTAAGTTTGGTTAAATTCGGTGCAAAGACACGGCGGGTCCACGTTTTGGCATATATTTCGAGACCCTAGTCATCAATAGGTATGAAAATTACCCCGTATTAAAGCACTTATCAACAGCTTTCATTTGATATCCATATTGTACAAACACATTCTAGGGTCCACGTTTTGGCCTCCATCTCGAGACCCTAGTCACGGAGCGGATGGAAATACTCTGAACTAAAGCATTCAAGAAACAGTTTCCGTTTGATCCCCATATTGTACATACACATCCGAAGGTTACCCGGGTCCACGTTTTGACCTATATTTCGAGACCCTATCTACCAATAGGTATCCAAACGATACGGAAACCATCTTCAATATCTACTTAACAATGTGTGTAAGTTTGGTTTAATTTGGTTCAAAGACACGGCGGGTCCACGTTTTGGCATATATTTCGAGACCCTAGTCATCAATAGGTATGAAAATTACCCCGTATTAAAGCACTTATCAACAGTTTTCATTTGATATCCATATTGTACAAACACATTCTAGGGTCCACGTGTTGGTCTCCATCTCGAGACCCCAGCATTCACCAACAGCTTTCATTTGATACCCATATTGTACATACACATCCGAAGGTTACCCGGGTCCACGTTTTGACCTATATCTCGAGACCCTATTTACCAATAGGTATCCAAAGTATACGGAAACCATCTTCAATACCTACTTAACAATGTGTGTAAGTTTGGTTTAATTCGGTTCAAAGACACGGCGGGTCCACGTTTTGGTATATATTTCGAGACCCTAGTCATCAATAGGTATGAAAATTACCCCGTATTAAAGCAATTATCAAAAGCTTTCATTTGATATCCATATTGTACAAACACATTCTAGGGTCCACGTTTTGGTCTCCATCTCGAGACCCTAGTCACGGAGCGGATGGAAATACTCTGAACTAAAGCATTCAGCAACAGCTTCCATTTGATACCCATATTGTACATACACATCCGAAGGTTACCCGGGTCCACGTTTTGACCTATATTTCCAGACCCTATCTACCAATAGGTATTCAAACTATACGGAAATCATCTTCAACACCTACTTAACAATGTGTGTAAGTTTGGTTTAATTCGGTGAAAAGACACGGCGGGTCCACGTTTTGGCATATATTTCGAGACCCTAGTCATCAATAGGTATGAAAATTACCCCGTATTAAAGCAATTATCAAAAGCTTTCATTTGATATCCACATTGTAAAAACACATTCTAGGGTCCACATATTGGTCTCCATCTCGAGACCCTAGTCACGGAGCGAATGGAAATACTCTGAACTAAAGCATTCTCCAACAGCTTCCATTTGATACCCATATTGTACATACACATCCGAAGGTTACCCGGGTCCACGTTTTGACCTATATCTCGAGACCCTATCTACCAATAGGTATCCAAACTATACGGAAACCATCTTCAATATCTACTTAACAATGTGTGTAAGTTTGGTTTAATTCGGTTCAAAGACACGGCGGGTCCACGTTTTGGTATATATTTCGAGACCCTAGTCATCAATAGGTATGAAAATTACCCCGTATTAAAGCACTTACCAACAGCTTTCATTTGATACCCATATTGTACATACTCAACCAAAGGTTACCCGGGTCCACGTTTTGACCTATATCTCGAGACCCCAGTAACGGAGCGGCATGAAAAATACTCTATACTAAAGCATTCACCAACAGCTTCCATTTGATACCCATATTGTACATACACGTCCGAAGGTTACCCGGGACCACGTTTTGACCTATATCTCGAGACCCTATCTACCAATAGGTATCCAAACTATACGGAAACCATCTTCAATACCTCCTTAACAATGTGTGTAAGTTTGGTTTAATTCGGTGCAAAGACACGGCGGGTCCACGTTTTGGCATATATTTCGAGACCCTAGTCATCAATAGGTATGAAAATTACCCCGTATTAAAGCAATTATCAAAAGCTTTCATTTGATATCCATATTGTACAAACACATTCTAGGGTCCACGTTTTGGTCTCCATCTCGAGACCCTAGTCACGGAGCGGATGGAAATACTCTGAACTAAAGCATTCACCAGCAGCTTCCATTTGATACCCATATTGTACATACACATCCAAAGGTTACCCGGGTCCACGTTTTGAACTATATCTCGAGACCCTATCTACCAATAGGTATCCAAACTGTACGGAAACCATCTTCAATACCTCCTTAACAATGTGTGTAAGTTTGGTTTAATTCGGTGCAAAGACACGGCGGGTCCACGTTTTGGCATATATTTCCAGACCCTAGTCATCTATAGGTATGAAAATTACCCCGTATTAAAGCACTTATCAACAGCTTTCATTTGATACCCATATTGTACATACACAACCAAAGGTTACCCGCGTCCACGTTTTGACCTATATCTCGAGACCCCAGTCACGGAGCGGCATGAAAAATACTCTGTACTAAAGCATTCACCAACAGCTTCAATTTGATATCCATATTGTACAAGCTCATTCTAGGGTCCACGTTTTGGTCTCTACCTCGAGACCCTAGTCGCAGAGCGGCATGAGAAATACTCTGAACTAAAGCATTCACCAACAGCTTCCATTTGATATCCATATTGTACATACACAACCAAAGGTTACCCGCGTCCACGTTTTGACCTATATCTCGAGCCCTATTTCCAAAATAAAATATAATCCATGTTACTCGTGGATAATGTAGCTTTCGAATGGTGAAAGAATTTTTAAAATCGGTTCAGTAGTTTTTGAGCCTGTTCATTACAACCAAACAAACAAACAAAGTTTTCCTAGTATAGATAAACTGAAAGTCAGGAAAAAAGGAGATTGTTTTTAAATTTCAAACCAACGCATATGAATAACTAAGAAACAATCGTCTTTTTTCCTGATCATCCATGAATTTTTCGTTTCAATTTATATGTTTTATTAAGCATTGGAGCTTTTTTACCCAGTATCCATTAATATTTTTCAAAAAAAAAACGAAAAAAATTTTTTTTTCCACGAACACGTAATTTCATTCGGATTTCACATTAAATTCTCAAATTTCGTAAGAAATTATTCACTGTTCCAAAATCCACTCCAAAAAAATTCACAAACAATTTTTACATGTTGCACTTTTTTCCTTATGGCATCCAAATCAGAAAGAAATATTGACACATTGTAATTCACACTGTCAATTTGACAGTTCAGTTCCGCCCCAAGCGTTAAAAAAGTAAGCGACATTATAGCTGGTTCAAAAGAACGCTGTACCCGTTGCCAGTGCTCCGAATTGCAACCAAACTTTACGAAACCCATTTTCAATACCTACTTAACAATGTTCGTAAGTTTGGTTTAATTCGGTGCAAAGGCACGGCGGGTCCACGTTTTGGCATATATTTCGAGACCCTAGTCATCAATAGGTATGAAAATTACCCAGTATTAAAGCACTTATCAACAGCTTTCATTTGATATCCACATTGTAAAAACACATTCTAGGGTCCACGTATTGGTCTCCATCTCGAGACCCTAGTCACGGAGCGAATGGAAATACTCTGAACTAAAGCATTTACCAACAGCTTCCATTTGATACCCATATTGTACATACACGTTCGAAGGTTACCCGGGTCCATGTTTTGACCTATATCTCGAGACCCTATCTACCAATAGGTATCCAAACTATACGGAAACCATCTTCAATACCTCCTTAACAATGTGTGTAAGTTTGGTTTAATTCGGTGCAAAGACACGGGTGGTCCACGTTTTGGTATCTATTTCGAGACCCTAGTCATCAATAGGTATGAAAATTACCCCGTATTAAAGCACTTATCAACAGCTTTCATTTGATACCCATATTGTACATACTCAACCAAAGGTTACCCGGGTCCACGTTTTGACCTATATCTCGAGACCCCAGTAACGGAGCAGCATGAAAAATACTCTATACTAAAGCATTCACCAACAGCTTCCATTTGATACCCATATTGTACATACACATCCGAAGGTTACCCGGGTCCACGTTTTGACCTATATCTCGAGACCCTATCTACCAATAGGTATTCCAACTATACGGAAACCATCTTCAATACCTCCTTAACAATGTGTGTAAGTTTGGTTTAATTCGGTTCAAAGACACGGCGAGTCCACGTTTTGGCATATATTTCGAGACCCTAGTCATCAATAGGTATGAAAATTACCCCGTATTAAAGCACTTATCCACAGCTTCCATTTGATACCCATATTGTACATACACAACCAAAGGTTACCCGGGTCCACGTTTTGACCTATATCTCGAGACCCCAGTCACGGATCGGCATGAAAAATACTCTGTAATAAAGCATTCACCAACAGCTTTCATTTGATACCCATATTGTACATACACATCCGAAGGTTACCCGGGTCCACGTTTTGACCTATATCTCGAGACCCTATCTACCAATAGGTATTCAAACTATACGGAAATCATCTTCAATACCTACTTAACAATGTGTGTAAGTTTGGTTTAATTCGGTTTAAAGACACGGCGGGGCCACGTTTTGGCATATATTTCGAGACCCTAGTCATCAATAGGTATGGAAATTACCCCGTATTAAAGCACTTATCAACAGCTTTCATTTGATATCCATATTGTAAAAACACATTCTAGGGTCCACGTTTTGGTCTCCATCTCGAGACCCTAGTCACGGAGCGGATGGAAATAATCTGAACTAAAGCATTCACCAACAGCTTCCATTTGATACCCATATTGTACATACACATCCAAAGGTTACCCGGGTCCACGTTTTGACCTATATTTCGAGACCCTATCTACCAATAGGTATCCAAACTATACGGAAACCATCTTCAATACCTACTTAACAATGTGTGTAAGTTTGGGTTAATTCGGCGCAAAGACACGGCGGGTCCACATTTTGGGATATATTTCGATACCCTAGTTATCAATAGATATGAAAATTACTCCGTATTAAAGCACTTATCAACAGCTTTCATTTGATACCCATATTGTACATACTCAACCAAAGGTTACCCGGGTCCACGTTTTGACCTATATCTCGAGCCCTATTTCCAAAATAAAATATAATCCATGTTACTCGTGGATAATGTAGCTTTCGAATGGTGAAAGAATTTTTAAAATCGGTCCAGTAGTTTTTGAGCCTATTCATTACAACCAAACAAACAAACAAAGTTTTCCTCTTTATAATATTAGTATAGATAAATTGAAAATCAGGAAAAAAGGAGATTGTTTTTAAATTTCAAACCAACGCATATGAATAACTAAGAAACAATCGTCTTTTTTCCCGATCATCCATGAATTTTTCGTTTCAATTTATATGTTTTATTAAGCATTGGAGCTTTTTTAACCATTATCCATTAATATTTTTCAAAAAAAAAAAGAAAAAAAATTTTTTTCCCACGAACACATAATTTCATTCGGATTTCACATTAAATTCTCAAATTTCGTAAGAAATTATTCACTGTTCCAAAATCCACTCCAAAAAAATTCACAAACAATTTTTACATGTTGCACTTACGTTTTTTCCATATGGCATCCAAATCAGAAAGAAATATTGACACATTGTAATTCACACTGTCAATTTGACAGTTCAGTTCCGCCCCAAGCGTTAAAAAAGTAAGCGACATTATGGCTGGTTCAAAAGAACGCTGTACCCGTTGCCAGTGCTCCGAATTGCAACCAAACTTTACGAAACCCATTTTCAATACTTACTTAACAATGTTCGTAAGTTTGGTTTAATTCGGTGCAAAGACAAGGCGGGTCCACGTTTTGGCATATATTTCGATACCCTAGTCATCAATAGGTATGAAAATTACCCCGTATTAAAGCACTTATCAACAGCTTTCATTTGATATCCACATTGTAAAAACACATTCTAGGGTCCACGTATTGGTCTCCATCTCGAGACCCTAGTCACGGAGCGGATGGAAATACTCTGAACTAAAGCATTTACCAACAGCTTCCATTTGATACCCATATTGTACATACACGTTCGAAGGTTACCCGGGTCCACGTTTTGACCTATATTTCGAGACCCTATCTACCAATACGTATCCGAACTATACGGAAACCATCTTCAATACCTACCTAACAATGTGTGTAAGTTTGGTTTAATTCGGCGCAAAGACACGGCGGGTCCACGTTTTGGCATATATTTCGATACCCTAGTTATCAATAGATATGAAAATTACCCCGTATTAAAGCAATTATCAACAGCTTTCATTTGATATCCATATTGTACAAACACATTCTAGGGTCCACGTTTTGGTCTTCATCTCGAGACCCTAGTCACGGAGCGGATGGAAATACTCTGAACTAAAGCATTTACCAACAGCTTCCATTTGATACCCATATTGTACATACACGTTCGAAGGTTACCCGGGTCCACGTTTTGACCTATATCTCGAGACCCCAGTCACGGAGCGGCATGAAAAATACTCTGTACTAAAGCATTCACCAACAGCTTCAATTTGATATCCATATTGTACAAGCTCATTCTAGGGTCCACGTTTTGGTCTCTACCTCGAGACCCTAGTCGCAGAGCGGCATGAAAAATACTCTGAACTAAAGCATTCACCAACAGCTTTCATTTGATACCCATATTGTACATACACGTCCGAAGGTTACCCGGGTCCACGTTTTGACCTATATCACGAGACCCTATCTACCAATAGGTATCCAAACTGTACGGAAACCATCTTCAATACCTCCTTAACAATGTGTGTAAGTTTGGTTTAATTCGGTGCAAAGACACGGCGGGTTCACGTTTTGGCATATATTTCGAGACCCTAGTCATCAATAGGTAAGAAAATTACCCCGTATTAAAGCACTTATCAACAGCTTTCATTTGACATCCATATTGTACAAACACATTCTAGGGTCCACGTTTTGGTCTCCATCTCGAGACCCTAGTCACGGAGCGAATGGAAATACTCTGAACTAAAGCATTCACCAACAGCTTCCATTTGATACCCATATTGTACATACACATCCGAAGGTTACCCGGGTCCACGTTTTGACCTATATCTCGAGACCCTATCTACCAATAGGTATCCAAACTGTACGGAAACCATCTTCAATACCTCCTTAACAATGTGTGTAAGTTTGGTTTAATTCGGTTTAAAGACACGGCGGGTCCACGTTTTGGTATATATTTCCAGACCCTAGTCATCAATAGGTATGACAATTACCCCGTATTAAAGCACTTATCAACAGCTTTCATTTGATACCCATATTGTACATACTCAACCAAAGGTTACCCGGGTCCACGTTTTGACCTATATCTCGAGACCCCAGTAACGGAGCAGCATGAAAAATACTCTATACTAAAGCATTCACCAACAGCTTCCATTTGATACCCATATTGTACATACACATCCGAAGGTTACCCGGGTCCACGTTTTGACCTATATCTCGAGACCCTATCTACCAATAGGTATTCCAACTATACGGAAACCATCTTCAATACCTCCTTAACAATGTGTGTAAGTTTGGTTTAATTCGGTTCAAAGACACGGCGAGTCCACGTTTTGGCATATATTTCGAGACCCTAGTCATCAATAGGTATGAAAATTACCCTGTATTAAAGCACTTATCAACTGCTTCCATTTGATACCCATATTGTACATACACAACCAAAGGTTACCCGGGTCCACGTTTTGACCTATATCTCGAGACCCCAGTCACGGATCGGCATGAAAAATACTCTGTAATAAAGCATTCACCAACAGCTTTCATTTGATACCCATATTGTACATACACATCCGAAGGTTACCCGGGTCCACGTTTTGACCTATATCTCGAGACCCTATCTACCAATAGGTATTCAAACTATACGGAAATCATCTTCAATACCTACTTAACAATGTGTGTAAGTTTGGTTTAATTCGGTTTAAAGACACGGCGGGGCCACGTTTTGGCATATATTTCGAGACCCTAGTCATCAATAGGTATGGAAATTACCCCGTATTAAAGCACTTATCAACAGCTTTCATTTGATATCCATATTGTACAAACACATTCTAGGGTCCACGTTTTGGTCTCTATCTCGAGACCCCATTCACGGAGCGGCATGAAAAATACTCTGAGCTAAAGCATTCACCAACAGCTTCCATTTGATACCCATATTGTACATACACGTCCGAAGGTTACCCGGGTCCACGTTTTGACTTATATCTCGAGACCCTATCTACCAATAGGTATTCCAACTATACGGAAACCATCTTCAATACCTCCTTAACAATGTTCGTAAGTTTGGTTTAATTCGGTGAAAAGACACGGCGGGTCCACGTTTTGGCATATATATCGAGACCCTAGTCATCTATAGGTATGAAAATTACCCCGTATTAAAGCACTTATCAACAGCTTTCATTTGATATCCACATTGTAAAAACACATTCTAGGGTCCACGTATTGGTCTCCATCTCGAGACCCCAGTCACGGAGCGAATGGAAATACTCTGAACTAAAGCATTTACCAACAGCTTCCATTTGATACCCATATTGTACATACACGTTCGAAGGTTACCCGGGTCCACGTTTTGACCTATATTTCGAGACCCTATCTACCAATAGGTATCCGAACTATACGGAAACCATCTTCAATACCTACTTAACAATGTGTGTAAGTTTGGTTTAATTCGGCGCAAAGACACGGCGGGTCCACGTTTTGGCATATATTTCGATACCCTAGTTATCAATAGATACGAAAATTACCCCGTATTAAAGCAATTATCAACAGCTTTCATTTGATATCCATATTGTACAAACACATTCTAGGGTCCACGTTGTGGTCTCCATCTCGAGACCCTGGTCACGGAGCGGATGGAAATACTCTGAACTAAAGCATTCACCAACAGCTTCCATTTGATACCCATATTGTACATACACATCCGAAGGTTACCCGGGTCCACGTTTTGACCTATATCTCGAGACCCTATCTACCAATAGGTATCCAAACTATACGGAAACCATCTTCAATACCTCCTTAACAATGTGTGTAAGTTTGGTTTAATTCGGTTCAAAGACACGGCGGGTTCACGTTTTGGCATATATTTCGAGACCCTAGTCATCAATAGGTAAGAAAATTACCCCGTATTAAAGCACTTATCAACAGCTTTCATTTGATATTCATATTGTACAAACACATTCTAGGGTCCACGTTTTGGTCTCCATCTCGAGACCCTAGTCACGGAGTGGATGGAAATACTCTGAACTAAAGCATTCACCAACAGCTTCCATTTGATACCCATATTGTACATACACATCCGAAGGTTACCCGGGTCCACGTTTTGACCTATATTTCGAGACCCTATCTACCAATAGGTATTCAAACTATGCGGAAACCATCTTCAATACCTACTTAACAATGTGTGTAAGTTTGGTTTAATTCGGCGCAAAGACACGGCGGGTCCACGTTTTGGCATATATTTCGATACCCTAGTTATCAATAGATATGAGAATTACTCCGTATTAAAGCACTTATCAACAGCTTTCATTTGATACCCATATTGTACATACACGTCCGAAGGTTACCCGGGTCCACGTTTTGACATATATCTCGAGACCCCATTCACGAAGCGGCATGAAAAATACTCCGAACCAAAGCATTCACCAGCAGCTTCCATTTGATACCCATATTGTACATACAGATCCGAAGGTTACCCGGGTCCACGTTTTGACCTATATCTCGAGACCCTATCTACCAATAGGTATCCAAACTATATGGAAACCATCTTCAATACCTACTTAACAATGTGTGTAAGTTTGGTTTAATTCGACGCAAAGACACGGCGGGTCCACGTTTTGGCATATATTTCGATACCCTAGTTATCAATAGATATGAAAATTACCCCGTATTAAAGCACTTATCAACAGCTTCCATTTGATACCCATATTGTACATACACATCCGAAGGTTACCCGGGTCCACGTTTTGACCTATATCTCGAGACCCTATCTACCAATAGGTATTCAACCTATACGGAAACCATCTTCAATACCTACTTAACAAAGTGTGTAAGTTTGGTTTAATTCGGTTTAAAGACACGGCGGGTCCACGTTTTGGCATATATTTCGATACCCTAGTCATCAATAGATATGAAAATTACCCCGTATTAAAGCACTTATCAACAGCTTCCATTTGATACCCATATTGTACATACACAACCAAAGGTTACCCGGGTCCACGTTTTGACCTATATCTCGAGACCCCATTCACGAAGCGGCATGAAAAATACTCTGTAATAAAGCATTCACCAACAGCTTTCATTTGATACCCATATTGTACATACACGTTCGAAGGTTACCCGGGTCCACGTTTTGACCTATATCTCGAGACCCTATCTACCAATAGGTATTCAAACTATACGGAAATCATCTTCAATACCTACTTAACAATGTGTGTAAGTTTGGTTTAATTCGGTGCAAAGACACGGCGGGTCCACGTTTTGGCATATATTTCCAGACCCTAGTCATCTATAGGTATGAAAATTACCCCGTATTAAAGCACTTATCAACAGCTTTCATTTGATACCCATATTGTACATACACAACCAAAGGTTACCCGCGTCCACGTTTTGACCTATATCTCGAGACCCCAGTCACGGAGCGGCATGGAAAATACCCTGTACTAAAGCATTCACCAACAGCTTCAATTTGATATCCATATTGTACAAGCTCATTCTAGGGTCCACGTTTTGGTCTCTACCTCGAGACCCTAGTCACAGAGCGGCATGAAAAATACTCTGAACTAAAGCATTCACCAACAGCTTCCATTTGATATCCATATTGTACATACACGTCCGAAGGTTACCCGGGTCCACGTTTTGACCTATATCTCGAGCCCTATTTCCAAAATAAAATATAATCCGTGTTACTCGTGGATAATGTAGCTTTCGAATGGTGAAAGAATTTTTAAAATCGGTCCAGTAGTTTTTGAGCCTATTCATTACAACCAAACAAACAAACAAAGTTTTCCTCTTTATAATATTAGTATAGATAAACTGAAAATCAGGAAAAAAGGAGATTGTTTTTAAATTTCAAACCAACGCATATGAATAACTAAGAAACAATCGTCTTTTTTCCTGATCATCCATGAATTTTTCGTTTCAATTTATATGTTTTATTAAGCATTGGATCTTTTTTAACCAGTATCCATTAATATTTTTCAAAAAAAAAACGAAAAAAATTTTTTTTTCCACGAACACATAATTTCATTCGGATTTCACATTAAATTCTCAAATTTCGTAAGAAATTATTCACTGTTCCAAAATGCACTCCAAAAAAATTCACAAACAATTTTTACATGTTGCACTTACGTTTTTTCCTTATGGCATCCAAATCAGAAAGAAATATTGACACATTGTAACTCACACTGTCAATTTGACAGTTCAGTTCCGCCCCAGCGTTAAAAAAGTAAGCGACATTATGGCTGGTTCAAAAGAACGCTGTATCCGTTGCCAGTGCTCCGAATTACAAGCAAACTTTACGAAACCCATTTTCAATACTTACTTAACAATGTGCGTAAGTTTGGTTAAATTCGGTGCAAAGACAAGGCGGGTCCACGTTTTGGCATATATTTCGAGACCCTAGTCATCAATAGGTATGAAAATTACCCCGTATTAAAGCACTTATCAACAGCTTTCATTTGATATCCATATTGTACAAACACATTCTAGGGTCCACGTTTTGGCCTCCATCTCGAGACCCTAGTCACGGAGCGGATGGAAATACTCTGAACTAAAGCATTCAAGAAACAGTTTCCGTTTGATCCCCATATTGTACATACACATCCGAAGGTTACCCGGGTCCACGTTTTGACCTATATTTCGAGACCCTATCTACCAATAGGTATCCAAACGATACGGAAACCATCTTCAATACCTACTTAACAATGTGTGTAAGTTTGGTTTAATTTGGTTCAAAGACACGGCGGGTCCACGTTTTGGCATATATTTCGAGACCCTAGTCATCAATAGGTATGAAAATTACCCCGTATTAAAGCAATTATCAAAAGCTTTCATTTGATATCCACATTGTAAAAACACATTCTAGGGTCCACATATTGGTCTCCATCTCGAGACCCTAGTCACGGAGCGAATGGAAATACTCTGAACTAAAGCATTCACCAACAGCTTCCATTTGATACCCATATTGTACATACACATCCGAAGGTTACCCGGGTCCACGTTTTGACCTATATCTCGAGACCCTATCTACCAATAGGTATCCAAACTATACGGAAACCATCTTCAATACCTACTTAACAACGTGTGTAAGTTTGGTTTAATTCGGTGCAAAGACACGGCGGGTCCACGTTTTGGTATATATTTCGAGACCCTAGTCATCAATAGGTATGAAAATTACCCCGTATTAAAGCACTTACCAACAGCTTTCATTTGATACCCATATTGTACATACTCAACCAAAGGTTACCCGGGTCCACGTTTTGACCTATATCTCGAGACCCTATCTACCAATAGGTATCCAAACTGTACGGAAACCATCTTCAATACCTCCTTAACAATGTGTGTAAGTTTGGTTTAATTCGGTTCAAAGACACGGCGGGTCCACGTTTTGCCATATATTTCCAGACCCTAGTCATCTATAGGTATGAAAATTACCCCGTATTAAAGCACTTATCAACAGCTTTCATTTGATACCCATATTGTACATACTCAACCAAAGGTTACCCGGGTCCACGTTTTGACCTATATCTCGAGACCCTATCTACCAATAGGTATCCAAACTATACGGAAACCATCTTCAATGCCTACTTAACAATGTGTGTAAGTTTGGTTTAATTCGGTGCAAAGACACGGCGGGTCCACGTTTTGGCATATATTTCCAGACCCTAGTCATCAATA
The DNA here is from genome assembly GCF_028408465.1 of Anastrepha ludens. Taxonomy (NCBI): domain Eukaryota; kingdom Metazoa; phylum Arthropoda; class Insecta; order Diptera; family Tephritidae; genus Anastrepha; species Anastrepha ludens. The sequence continues at coordinate 891,004 of NC_071504.1, forward strand.
GGTATGAAAATTACCCCGTATTAAAGCACTTATCAACAGCTTTCATTTGATATCCATATTGTACAAACACATTCTAGGGTCCACGTTTTGGCCTCCATCTCGAGACCCTAGTCACGGAGCGGATGGAAATACTCTGAACTAAAGCATTCAAGAAACAGTTTCCATTTGATCCCCATATTGTACATACACATCCGAAGGTTACCCGGGTCCACGTTTTGACCTATATTTCGAGACCCTATCTACCAATAGGTATCCAAACGATACGGAAACCATCTTCAATACCTACTTAACAATGTTCGTAAGTTTGGTTTAATTCGGTGCAAAGACAAGGCGGGTCCACGTTTTGGCATATATATCGAGACCCTAGTCATCAATAAGTATGAAAATTACCCCGTATTAAAGCACTTATCAACAGCTTTCATTTGATATCCACATTGTAAAAACACATTCTAGGGTCCACGTATTGGTCTCCATCTCGAGACCCTAGTCACGGAGCGACTGGAAATACTCTGAATAAAAGCATTTACCAACAGCTTCCATTTGATACCCATATTGTACATACACGTTCGAAGGTTACCCGGGTCCACGTTTTGACCTATATCTCGAGACCCTATCTACCAATAGGTATCCAAACTATACGGAAACCATCTTCAATACCTCCTTAACAATGTGTGTAAGTTTGGTTTAATTCGGTGCAAAGACACGGCGGGTTCACGTTTTGCCATATATTTCGAGAGCCTAGTCATCAATAGGTAAGAAAATTACCCCGTATTAAAGCACTTATCAACAGCTTTCATTTGATATCCACATTGTAAAAACACATTCTAGGGTCCACATATTGGTCTCCATCTCGAGACCCTAGTCACGGAGCGGATGGAAATACTCTGAACTAAAGCATTCACCAGCAGCTTCCATTTGATACCCATATTGTACATACACATCCGAAGGTTACCCGGGTCCACGTTTTGAACTATATCTCGAGACCCTATCTACCAATAGGTATCCAAACTGTACGGAAACCATCTTCAATACTATAAACTTGACTGCGGTATATGTCGGACGTGTTTTTCTAATCGCTCTGTATTTTTTGCTATACAAAAGTTATTTCGACATAATATAAAATGGCAATTTAGTGTTAATATCAAAAATTAAAAGACAGTGACTTTAAGCTATATATATTTATTATAGTCTGAACTAAATTCAAATTAGTGTAAATAAAAAACTAAATAAAAAACAAGACAAATATGCCGTGTGTATGTGGGCAAAAAGTTGATCGTCCTCAACCGAAAGTGCAGTGTGCTGAATGTCAAGAGTTCTTTCACCTTGATTGTGTTGGTTTACTACAGGCAGATGTGGATTTCTTGCTCTCATCTGATAAACCGTATCTCTGCAAGACCTGCTCTGCTGATAGACGCTCTTCCATTAGGTGTCAAACATTATCAGTACTTTCGGCCGAAACAAAAAATAATAATCATGATGATACAAATGTGCACAATAATAAGCAACAAATTACATTGCTTGTTGTTGTTAAAGAACTAGCTGCGCTTAGAACGGAAAACAGTCGCATACTATCTGCTGTAAATGCTCTGCGTGAAGAAAAAAAACAAACAATGCAAAAATCAGATGATCTTCTTGCAGAAATTCGCTCATTGCATTCTAAGCTTGAAGCAAAAGATGTCGCTCTCGCTACATTAACAACTGAGGTAAAAAATCTCAAAAGCATTGTTGCTAACTCTGCTAGCGTTCTCGGTAGTGCAAATTCAAAATATGCGAGCTCTTTGCTCTCTCCTCTTTCTGTTCGTTGTCCGCCTAATGACCATGAAAACAATGCGCTGAACTCTGCTGCTACGTCTAAGCCTGCGTCGCAAACATCTGCTTTGCATGGTTCTGCCGTCGCTAAGGAAAAGAAAGCTAAGACTACATCTAAGACGGCTGCTGCTACTATTACTGCACCTGCAAAAGTTACCTTTGCTTCTGTTGCTGCTTCATCTCAGGTCTCTGCGACTTCTGTTTTAAATGCTGCTACTGAATCTGTGCCCGCAATACGACAGACATCCCAGTGGGAAATGGTAACAAAAAGTAGTAGACGGAAATTTAATAAGCCTATTGTGATTGGTTCCAATAACAATAATGAGCTACAAGTGGTCCCAATATTTAAATGGCTACACTTGTCGTCATTCTCGCCCAATGTCAATGAAACTGATATTTTGACTTATGTGTCGAAGCATGCTGAAATTGAAACTAAGTCTTTGGTATGCTACAAACTTGTTAAAAAAGATACGGAATTAAATACACTTAGAAAAATTAATTTTAAATTGGGAGTATCAGAATGCTCTTTTGAAAAGGTGCTCAATGCGGACATATGGCCAGAGAGTGTAAAAATCCGACCTTTTCATTTTTTTCAAAAAAACGATTCACCAATGCATCAGCAATAAAAAATTGTGCTCTCAATAATGGCCAAAAAAATTTAAAAATGTACTTTCAAAATGTTTCTGGATTGAGAACTAAATCTAATCAACTTTTAGCGTTTAGTTCGCACATGGACTATGATATTTTTGTTCTCATCGAGACATGGTTAAATGAGAACTTTTTCGATAATGAGTTTTTTGATCCAAATTTATACCATGTCTATCGTAAAGACCGTGATGTCGAGAAAACTGGTCTCTGCAGAGGTGGAGGGGTTTTAATAGCTGTTCAACGGAAGTATAGCTCATCACTAGTATCTCTGAAAAACAATGATACACTCCTGGATCAGCTGTGTGTCTCTGTGCATGGTGCTTCAAATATATTGATTTGTGCGTCATATATTCCTCCGTCAAGTATTGATACACTGTATAAAGCACATGTGGATAATGTTTTAGCTCTAACCTCAAATAATGGCAACTTTTGTGTTCTTGGGGACTTCAATTTGAGTAATATTGAATGGTCTAGTTTAGATGATAGTACTGCATTATGTCCTAATAATGTTAGTAGTATATCTGAAATTTATTTGATTGATAATTTTTTAAGTTTTGGACTGGTTCAGATAAATAATTTCTCAAATAGTCTTTCTCGAATTCTCGATCTCATTTTCATTACTGACAATATAAATTTTTCTTTATTAGAATGTGTAGACCCTCTGTCTACTCCTGGTCTGCATCATGTACCACTTGTCCTTCATATAGAATTCTATGAGTTTAATGATTTTTATTTTGAGAATGTGACTTCCAATTTTTGTTTTAAAAACTTTGATTTTAATATAATTAATTCAGCAGTTGATATTATAGACTGGGATTCTTTATTTACTGGGGTTGAAGTTGCCAATTGTTATGATATTTTCAAGCATAATATAAATGATATCTGTAAAAATAATATACCGGTGATAAAAAGGACTAGTTATAGAGTACCGTGGCATACCAAGGAACTGAGAAAACTAAAAAATTTGAGAAATAAATATTTCAAAAAGTTTAAGTTTTCTCATTCCTTCACAGATAAAGATAAATATCTACAGTTCTCTAGAGAACTTAAACCTTTGGATATGGACTTAAAGCGAAATTATATTCTCAAGTTCGAATCGGACATTAAATCAAATCCTAGTTCCTTCTGGCGTTATGTTAGATCTAGGAAATCATGCTCAAGTATTCCTTCGGTTGTCTTCTATAACGAAACTCAAGCACATACTTCTACAGATGCAGCCAATCTTTTCGCAGATTTTTTTTGTTCAAATTTTCAAGTAGACTCTGATTTAATTGATGAGTGTCATTCGAGCATGAATTCCTCAATCAATATTGGCTCGTTAACTTTTACGCTTTCTGATATCGAAGATGGAATTCGGCAACTCAAAACATCAACAAAAACTGATGTAGATGGGCTATCTTCGTATCTTCTTAAAAACTGCTCTGCAATTGCCTATCCACTTTTGTTAATGTTTAACAAATCCCTTGATCGAGGAGAATTCATAGATGCTTGGAAAGTAACAACCATTAATCCAGTATTCAAAAGTGCAAATAAAAACAATATTACTAATTATAGACCAATTGCCAAATTATCCACGGTATCAAAATTATTTGAATTAATAGTGAAAGATAAAATCTATTTCGTAGTTAGTCGTTATATTTCAGTAGACCAACATGGCTTCATGAAAGGTAGATCTACTGTTTCAAATCTTGCTGTGTTCTCTGAATATTGTATATCATCGTTTAAAAAAAAAACTCAAGTTGATGCTGTGTACACAGACTTTTCAAAAGCATTTGATAAGGTTAATCACAGGGTTTTAATTTCCAAATTGAGTGCTATAGGATTCCATTCCACTCTTTTAAAATGGATTAAATCCTATCTCTCCTCTCGGAAATGTGTTGTTAATGTTGATGGTGTGTCATCTATTTCTTTCATTGCGTCCTCTGGTGTACCTCAGGGAAGTATACTGGGCCCCTTACTTTTTATACTTTTTATTAATGACATTTCTAGTTGTTTTAATAACGCAAATTTTCTATTGTATGCCGATGATTTAAAGATATACTCGAGGATTGCAAGTACAGTGGACTCTTTAAACCTTCAATCTGATCTAGATAACGTTGATTCTTGGTGTAAAAGAAATAAGTTAGATTTAAATATAAGCAAGTGTTTTTATATTTCTTATTCTAAATCTTGTTCTCTTATACCCACTTCCTACCACATTTGTGGTTCTAGCTTATCTCATCGAAGTGAAATTACTGATCTTGGTGTGGTATTTGATTCTAAATTCTCTTTTCAAAAACATTTAAATCACACTATTTCAAAGTCTTATTCAGTACTTGCGTTTATTCGACGTTATAGTTCAGACTTTGTTGATCCATATACTCTAAAGTTGTTGTATACGTCTCTGGTGCGTTCCAAGTTAGAATATGCCGTCTTTATTTGGAGACCATATTATGCTTGTCATATTAGTAGGCTTGAACGTGTCCAGAAAGCTTTTGTGCGTTATGCATTGCGTTCTTTAAATTTCACTGATCCAATTCCATCCTATAAAAGTCGGTGCTTGCTTATAAATCTAAAATCACTAGATATTAGAAGGACTATTCTCTCCATTACTTTCCTCTTCGATTTGATAAATGGGGTTATTGACTCCCCATCGCTACTCGAGAAAATCAATTTCAATATTCCTCAGCGAAGTTTACGGAATCATGATTTTTTCCGGTTAGGGATGGCACGAGCTAATTATGCTTCCAATGCTCCGATTTCTAGAACTCTGGGTGATTTTAATTCGCTTTCAAATCATACTGGCCTGGATTTCTGTTCCACAAAGAATCACTTCAAATTGGTTCTAAATGAATTGTTGAACTAAATTCTTAGTATTAATCTAATCTTCTTCTGTAACTTATAAAAAATGTATTCTTTTTCTTTCACTCATTACAATTGAAACTAGTTAATTATAAGTTTAATTTTACTTTAATTAATTTATTCAGCATTAATCTGTTTTCATAGTCTGTAAGAAATATTGTATTTTTAGACTATTAATTAGTTAAATAAATAAATAAATACCTCCTTAACAATGTGTGTAAGTTTGGTTTAATTCGGTGCAAAGACACGGCGGGTCCACGTTTTGGCATATATTTCCAGACCCTAGTCATCTATAGGTATGAAAATTACCCCGTATTAAAGCACTTATCAACAGCTTTCATTTGATACCCATATTGTACATACACAACCAAAGGTTACCCGCGTCCACGTTTTGACCTATATCTCGAGACCCCAGTCACGGAGCGGCATGAAAAATACTCTATACTAAAGCATTCACCAACAGCTTCAATTTGATATCCATATTGTACAAGCTCATTCTAGGGTCCACGTTTTGGTCTCTACCTCGAGACCCTAGTCGCAGAGCGGCATGAAAAATACTCTGAACTAAAGCATTCACCAACAGCTTCCATTTGATATCCATATTGTACATACACGTCCGAAGGTTACCCGGGTCCACGTTTTGACCTATATCTCGAGCCCTATTTCCAAAATAAAATATAATCCATGTTACTCGTGGATAATGTAGCTTTCGAATGGTGAAAGAATTTTTAAAATCGGTCTAGTAGTTTTTGAGCCTGTTCATTACAACCAAACAAACAAACAAAGTTTTCCTCTTTATAATATTAGTATAGATAAACTGAAAATCAGGAAAAAAGGAGATTGTTTTTAAATTTCAAACCAACGCATATGAATAACTAAGAAACAATCGTCTTTTTTCCTGATCATCCATGAATTTTTCGTTTCAATTTATATGTTTTATTAAGCATTGGAGCTTTTTTACCCAGTATCCATTAATATTTTTCAAAAAAAAAACGAAAAAAATTTTTTTTTCCACGAACACGTAATTTCATTCGGATTTCACATTAAATTCTCAAATTTCGTAAGAAATTATTCACTGTTCCAAAATCCACTCCAAAAAAATTCACAAACAATTTTTACATGTTGCACTTACGTTTTTTCCTTATGGCATCCAAATCAGAAAGAAATATTGACACATTGTAATTCACACTGTCAATTTGACAGTTCAGTTCCGCCCCAAGCGTTAAAAAAGTAAGCGACATTATGGCTGGTTCAAAAGAACGCTGTACCCGTTGCCAGTGCTCCGAATTGCAACCAAACTTTACGAAACCCATTTTCAATACCTACTTAACAATGTTCGTAAGTTTGGTTTAATTCGGTGCAAAGGCACGGCGGGTCCACGTTTTGGCATATATTTCGAGACCCTAGTCATCAATAGGTATGAAAATTACCCAGTATTAAAGCACTAATCAACAGCTTGCATTTGATATCCACATTGTAAAAACACATTCTAGGGTCCACGTATTGGTCTCCATCTCGAGACCCTAGTCACGGAGCGGATAGAAATACTCTGAACTAAAGCATTTACCAACAGCTTCCATTTGATACCCATATTGTACATACACGTTCGAAGGTTACCCGGGTCCATGTTTTGACCTATATCTCGAGACCCTATCTACCAATAGGTATCCAAACTATACGGAAACCATCTTCAATACCTCCTTAACAATGTGTGTAAGTTTGGTTTAATTCGGTTCAAAGACACGGCGAGTCCACGTTTTGGCATATATTTCGAGACCCTAGTCATCAATAGGTATGAAAATTACCCCGTATTAAAGCACTTATCCACAGCTTCCATTTGATACCCATATTGTACATACACAACCAAAGGTTACCCGGGTCCACGTTTTGACCTATATCTCGAGACCCCAGTCACGGATCGGCATGAAAAATACTCTGTAATAAAGCATTCACCAACAGCTTTCATTTGATACCCATATTGTACATACACATCCGAAGGTTACCCGGGTCCACGTTTTGACCTATATCTCGAGACCCTATCTACCAATAGGTATTCAAACTATACGGAAATCATCTTCAATACCTACTTAACAATGTGTGTAAGTTTGGTTTAATTCGGTTCAAAGACACGGCGGGGCCACGTTTTGGCATATATTTCGAGACCCTAGTCATCAATAGGTATGGAAATTACCCCGTATTAAAGCACTTATCAACAGCTTTCATTTGATATCCATATTGTAAAAACACATTCTAGGGTCCACGTTTTGGTCTCTATCTCGAGACCCCATTCACGGAGCGGCATGAAAAATACTCTGGGCTAAAGCATTCACCAACAGCTTCCATTTGATACCCATATTGTACATACACGTCCGAAGGTTACCCGGGTCCACGTTTTGACTTATATCTCGAGACCCTATCTACCAATAGGTATTCCAACTATACGGAAACCATCTTCAATACCTCCTTAACAATGTGTGTAAGTTTGGTTTAATTCGGTTCAAAGACACGGCGGGTCCACGTTTTGGTATATATTTCCAGACCCTAGTCATCAATAGGTATGAAAATTACCCCGTATTAAAGCACTTATCAACAGCTTTCATTTGATACCCATATTGTACATACTCAACCAAAGGTTACCCGGGTCCACGTTTTGACCTATATCTCGAGACCCCAGTAACGGAGCGGCATGAAAAATACTCTATACTAAAGCATTCACCAACAGCTTCCATTTGATACCCATATTGTACATACACGTAAGAAGGTTACCCGGGTCCACGTTTTGACCTATATCTCGAGACCCTATCTACCAATAGGTATTCAAACTATACGGAAATCATCTTCAACAGCTACTTAACAATGTGTGTAAGTTTGGTTTAATTCGGTGCAAAGACACGGCGGGTCCACGTTTTGGCATATATTTCGAGACCCTAGTCATCAATAGGTATGAAAATTACCCCGTATTAAAGCAATTATCAAAAGCTTTCATTTGATATCCATATTGTACAAACACATTCTAGGGTCCACGTTTTGGTCTCCATCTCGAGACCCTAGTCACGGAGCGGATGGAAATACTCTGAACTAAAGCATTCACCAACAGCTTCCATTTGATACCCATATTGTACATACACATCCAAAGGTTACCCGGGTCCACGTTTTGACCTATATTTCGAGACCCTATCTACCAATAGGTATCCAAACTATACGGAAACCATCTTCAATACCTACTTAACAATGTGTGTAAGTTTGGGTTAATTCGGCGCAAAGACACGGCGGGTCCACATTTTGGGATATATTTCGATACCCTAGTTATCAATAGATATGAAGATTACTCCGTATTAAAGCACTTATCAACAGCTTTCATTTGATACCCATATTGTACATACTCAACCAAAGGTTACCCGGGTCCACGTTTTGACCTATATCTCGAGCCCTATTTCCAAAATAAAATATAATCCATGTTACTCGTGGATAATGTAGCTTTCGAATGGTGAAAGAATTTTTAAAATCGGTCCAGTAGTTTTTGAGCCTATTCATTACAACCAAACAAACAAACAAAGTTTTCCTCTTTATAATATTAGTATAGATAAATTGAAAATCAGGAAAAAAGGAGATTGTTTTTAAATTTCAAACCAACGCATATGAATAACTAAGAAACAATCGTCTTTTTTCCCGATCATCCGTGAATTTTTCGTTTCAATTTATATGTTTTATTAAGCATTGGAGCTTTTTTAACCATTATCCATTAATATTTTTCAAAAAAAAAAAGAAAAAAAATTTTTTTCCCACGAACACATAATTTCATTCGGATTTCACATTAAATTCTCAAATTTCGTAAGAAATTATTCACTGTTCCAAAATCCACTCCAAAAAAATTCACAAACAATTTTTACATGTTGCACTTACGTTTTTTCCTTATGGCATCCAAATCAGAAAGAAATATTGACACATTGTAATTCACACTGTCAATTTGACAGTTCAGTTCCGCCCCAAGCGTTAAAAAAGTAAGCGACATTATGGCTGGTTCAAAAGAACGCTGTACCCGTTGCCAGTGCTCCGAATTGCAACCAAACTTTACGAAACCCATTTTCAATACTTACTTAACAATGTTCGTAAGTTTGGTTTAATTCGGTGCAAAGACACGGCGGGTCCACGTTTTGGCATATATTTCGAGACCCTAGTCATCAATAGGTATGAAAATTACCCAGTATTAAAGCACTTATCAACAGCTTCCATTTGATATCCACATTGGAAAAACACATTCTAGGGTCCACATATTGGTCTCCATCTCGAGACCCTAGTCACGGAGCGAATGAAAATACTCTGAACTAAAGCATTCACCAACAGCTTCCATTTGATACCCATATTGTACATACACATCCGAAGGTTACCCGGGTCCACGTTTTGACCTATATCTCGAGACCCTATCTACCAATAGGTATCCAAACTATACGGAAACCATCTTCAATACCTACTTAACAATGTGTGTAAGTTTGGTTTAATTCGACGCAAAGACACGGCGGGTCCACGTTTTGGCATATATTTCGATACCCTAGTTATCAATAGATATGAAAATTACCCCGTATTAAAGCACTTATCAACAGCTTCCATTTGATACCCATATTGTACATACACATCCGAAGGTTACCCGGGTCCACGTTTTGACCTATATCTCGAGACCCTATCTACCAATAGGTATCCAAACTATACGGAAACCATCTTCAATGCCTACTTAACAATGTGTGTAAGTTTGGTTTAATTCGGTTCAAAGACACGGCGGGTCCACGTTTTGGAATATATTTCGAGACCCTAGTCATCAATAGGTATGAAAATTACCCCGTATTAAAGCAATTATCAAAAGTTTTCATTTGATATCCATATTGTACAAACACATTCTAGGGTCCACGTTTTGGTCTCCATCCCGAGACCCTAGTCACGGAGCGGATGGAAATACTCTGAACTAAAGCATTCACCAACAGCTTCCATTTGATACCCATATTGTACATACACATCCGAAGGTTACCCGGGTCCACGTTTTGACCTATATCTCGAGACCCTATCTACCAATAGGTATTCAACTATACGGAAATCATCTTCAACACCTACTTAACAATGTGTGTAAGTTTGGTTTAATTCGGTTCAAAGACACGGCGGGTCCACGTTTTGGAATATATTTCGAGACCCTAGTCATCAATAGGTATGAAAATTACCCCGTATTAAAGCAATTATCAACAGCTTTCATTTGATATCCATATTGTACAAACACATTCTAGGGTCCACGTTTTGGTCTCCATCTCGAGACCCTAGTCACGGAGCGGACGGAAATACTCTGAACTAAAGCATTCACCAACAGCTTCCATTTGATACCCATATTGTACATACAGATCCGAAGGTTACCCGGGTCCACGTTTTGACCTATATCTCGAGACCCTATCTACCAACAGGTATTCCAACTATACGGAAACCATCTTCAGTACCTCCTTAACAATGTGTGTAAGTTTGGTTTAATTCGGTTCAAAGACACGGCGGGTCCACGTTTTGGCATATATTTCGAGACCCTAGTCCTCAATAGGTATGAAAATTACCCCGTATTAAAGCACTTATCTACAGCTTCCATTTGATACCCATGTTGTACATACACGTCCGAAGGTTACCAGGGTCCACGTTTTGACTTATATCTCGAGACCCTATCTACCAATAGGTATTTCAACTATACGGAAACCATCTTCAATACCTCCTTAACAATGTGTGTAAGTTTGGTTTAATTCGGTTCAAAGACACGGCGGGTCCACGTTTTGGTATATATTTCGAGACCCTAGTCATCAATAGGTATGAAAATTACCCCGTATTAAAGCACTTATCAACAGCTTTCATTTGATACCCATATTGTACATACTCAACCAAAGGTTACCCGGGTCCACGTTTTGACCTATATCTCGAGACCCCAGTAACGGAGCGGCATGAAAAATACTCTATACTAAAGCATTCACCAACAGCTTCCATTTGATACGCATATTGTACATACACGTAAGAAGGTTACCTGGGTCCACGTTTTGACCTATATCTCGAGACCCTATCCACCAATAGGTATTCAAACTATACGGAAATCATCTTCAACAGCTACTTAACAATGTGTGTAAGTTTGGTTTAATTCGGTTTAAAGACACGGCGGGTCCACGTTTTGGCATATATTTCGAGACCCTAGTCATCAATAGGTATGAAAATTACCCCGTATTAAAGCAATTATCAAAAGCTTTCATTTGATATCCATATTGTACAAACACATTCTAGGGTCCACGTTTTGGTCTCCATCTCGAGACCCTAGTCACGGAGCGGATGGATAACTAAGAAACAATCGTCTTTTTTCCTGATCATCCATGAATTTTTCGTTTCAATTTATATGTTTTATTAAGCATTGGAGCTTTTTTACCCAGTATCCATTAATATTTTTCAAAAAAAAAACGAAAAAAATTTTTTTTTCCACGAACACGTAATTTCATTCGGATTTCACATTAAATTCTCAAATTTCGTAAGGAATTACTCACTGTTCCAAAATCCACTCCAAAAAAATTCACAAACAATTTTTACATGTTGCACTTACGTTTTTTCCTTATGGCATCCAAATCAGAAAGAAATATTGACACATTGTAATTCACACTGTCAATTTGACAGTTCAGTTCCGCCCCAAGCGTTAAAAAAGTAAGCGACATTATGGCTGGTTCAAAAGAACGCTGTACCCGTTGCCAGTGCTCCGAATTGCAACCAAACTTTACGAAACCCATTTTCAATACCTACTTAACAATGTTCGTAAGTTTGGTTTAATTCGGTGCAAAGGCACGGCGGGTCCACGTTTTGGCATATATTTCGAGACCCTAGTCATCAATAGGTATGAAAATTACCCAGTATTAAAGCACTTATCAACAGCTTTCATTTGATATCCATATTGTACAAACACATTCTAGGGTCCACGTATTGGTCTCCATCTCGAGACCCTAGTCACGGAGCGGATGGAAATACTCTGAACTAAAGCATTTACCAACAGCTTCCATTTGATACCCATATTGTACATACACGTTCGAAGGTTACCCGGGTCCATGTTTTGACCTATATCTCGAGACCCTATCTACCAATAGGTATCCAAACTATACGGAAACCATCTTCAATACCTCCTTAACAATGTGTGTAAGTTTGGTTTAATTCGGTGCAAAGACACGGGTGGTCCACGTTTTGGTATATATTTCGAGACCCTAGTCATCAATAGGTATGAAAATTACCCCGTATTAAAGCACTTATCAACAGCTTTCATTTGATACCCATATTGTACATACTCAACCAAAGGTTACCCGGGTCCACGTTTTGACCTATATCTCGAGACCCCAGTAACGGAGCAGCATGAAAAATACTCTATACTAAAGCATTCACCAACAGCTTCCATTTGATACCCATATTGTACATACACATCCGAAGGTTACCCGGGTCCACGTTTTGACCTATATCTCGAGACCCTATCTACCAATAGGTATTCCAACTATACGGAAACCATCTTCAATACCTCCTTAACAATGTGTGTAAGTTTGGTTTAATTCGGTTCAAAGACACGGCGAGTCCACGTTTTGGCATATATTTCGAGACCCTAGTCATCAATAGGTATGAAAATTACCCCGTATTAAAGCACTTATCCACAGCTTCCATTTGATACCCATATTGTACATACACAACCAAAGGTTACCCGGGTCCACGGTTTGACCTATATCTCGAGACCCCAGTCACGGATCGGCATGAAAAATACTCTGTAATAAAGCATTCACCAACAGCTTTCATTTGATACCCATATTGTACATACACGTCCGAAGGTTACCCGGGTCCACGTTTTGACCTATATCTCGAGACCCTATCTACCAATAGGTATTCAAACTATACGGAAATCATCTTCAATACCTACTTAACAATGTGTGTAAGTTTGGTTTAATTCGGTTCAAAGACACGGCGGGGCCACGTTTTGGCATATATTTCGAGACCCTAGTCATCAATAGGTATGGAAATTACCCCGTATTATTTATTTATTTAAGTCTATGAATTACAATCCTTACAGACTATGATACAAAAGTTGCTTAGATTAAGCTACAAATATATTATATGTATTTAAAAACTATACTAGCTACTAACTAACTATAATATAGAATTCAAAAGATTTAAAAGTGCTGTTCTTGAAAGCGAGAAATCAAGAAGAACATCATTATGAACGGCATTTAATTCGCGTAAAGCACGAGTAATGGGAGCATTGCTGGCATACGTAGTTTTAAAGTTTCCCCCATAATAAGGGTAGAAGTTCCTAAGAGATCGCTGGGGAACATTAAATCGAATCCTTTCCAATAAGTAGGGACAATCAATTACTCCAGTAATAATATTATGAGTAAAAGACAGACACAGTATAGTCCTACGAATCTCTAAGGACTTGAGACTTATAAGCATGAGACGAGCAGAATATGATGGCATGGGATCAATAAAATTCAGGGACCGAAGGGCATATTTGAGAAATATTTTTTGCACACGTTCGATTCTATTAATAGCTTGCTGACTACAAGGTCTCCAAATAAAAGCAGCATATTCTAAGTGAGATCTAACAAAAGATGTATACAGTAACTTAATGGTATAGGGATCAGAGAACTTAGTGGCGTTCCGTCTGACGAAGCCCAACATCGAAAAAGATTTAGAAGTAATATAATTTATATGGTTATTAAAAGAGAATTTGTTATCGAAGATGACGCCAAGGTCCTTAAACTCACTAACACACTGCAGGACACATGCCGAGATCCTGTACTTAGTGCACAAAATATTAGATGTTTTAGAGTACGATATTTGGAAGCACTTAGATAAGTTCAGCGAAAGTCGTGAATTCTGGCACCAGAAATAAAGCCTATTCATATCGGCTTGAAGTTTAATGGCATCCTCTTGCGTCTTGATCGCTGAGAAGATCTTAAGGTCATCAGCATAAAGCAAAAATTTAGCAAATGTGAAACAACTTTTGATGTCATTAATAAATAACACAAATAAAAGCGGTCCCAAGATACTTCCTTGCGGAACACCTGAGATGGCAGCAAAGGAAGTAGATGAAATACCATCGATTGTTACAACACAGCGTCTATTGCTCAAATAAGAGTTTATCCATTGCAGAAATGTAGAATGAAAGCCAATACTAGCTAATTTTTTAACTAAGATTCTATGAGAAACTTTGTCGAAGGCTTTCGAAAAGTCGGTGTAAATACAGTCGACCTGGAAGCCAGCGGAGAAAGAATCAATGCAGTATTCACTAAAAACGGCCAGATTAGATACTGTAGATCTGTTAGCAATAAACCCATGCTGATTAGGGCAAATTAAAGATTTAACGGCAAAACTCAGCTTTGCATAGACCGCATGCTCAAAAATTTTGGAGATGGTCGACAGCTTAGAGATAGGTCTATAATTTCTAACGTCATTTTTATTGCCACTCTTAAAGAAGGGCGTAATGAAAGAGAGTTTCCATGCGTCAATGAAACACCCCGACGATAAAGATTTGTTGAAAATAATTTTCAGGGGATAGTCGAAGGCCGGACAGTTTTTTATCAAAACTGCTGAAAGTCCATCAGCATCAGTTTGAGAGGATGATTTCAATTTAGTTAAAGCATTACTAATATCCTCAGAAGAGAGGCAAAGACCTCCAAAGTTCAGGGCATAATCTAAGTCAGAAGAAAAGTCGGATGGGCGATCAAGTTCGTCGTCAGCAAAATTAGATTTAAAAAATTCAGCAAACAAGTTTGCCGTTTCAGTTGGGGTTCGCGCTTGGCTATTATCGAAAAACATACCAGTGGGAACACTGGCACTACTCCTTCTAGATTTTATGTATTTCCAGAAGATTTTGGGATTCGCTTTAATGTTTAACTCTATATTGGTAATATAGCTGTTATAGAGAGATTTATTTAAATCGTTGAAATCCTTTAACGCTTGCTTATATTTAACGAAGTACAAATGATTCTTCGTAGATTTAAACTTCTTGAAATAATTATTTTTAAGATTTTTAAGCTTTTTCAGAGACTTAGAATACCAGGGCAATTTATAGGGCTTTTTCTTTCTGAGCGGAATGTTATCTAAGCAGAGTTTAGACAAAATGGACTTAAACGCAGAAAAACTACTAGATGTGTCAAGTTCAGCAAATAAATTATCCCAATTAATGTCAAGTAATAAGTCATTGAAATTGACAAAATCGCATAAAGAATAATTGAATGATTGCCTGACATCCGATGCAGTAGTAGCAAAAGTATAAAAGTCGATTTTGACCACTAAGGGTAAATGATGCTTACCTTTTGGAGTTATGGAATTCAAACATTCATTGATCTCGTAATTTATGTTATCACTTACAAATATGAGGTCTAAGATTCTATTCAGAGAATTAACAAAATTATTAATTTGAAATAAATTAAGACTAAGAATATTATCAATAAGATATAATTCATGGTTTGCAGTTACATTGTTTGGTATGAGAATAGAGTTAGAGGCACTAGCACACCAATTTATTTTACTCAAGTTGAAATCACCTAACACACATAAATTATTGTCATTTAAGTTATTTAGGACAAGATATACTATGTTGTCAACATGCGCTTTGTACAGCTCGTATGAACTTTCAGGCGGCAAATACGAGGCAATCAGATATAAAGAGCCTTGTGAGTTGGGACTACTTATGCAGACGCAGATCTGATCCAGTAGAGAGTCACCGTTCATGAGGGGGCACAAAAATGCGTTTAAGTGACACCTGATAGCAATAAGAATACCACCCCCGCGCAAGCACCCTGTTTTTGCAGCGTCTCTGTCTTTGCGAAAAACGTTAAATAGGTTCGGGTCAAAGAATTCATTGTTATAAAAACTTGCATTTAGCCAGGTCTCAACAAGAACGAATATATCATAATCTAATTGCGAACTAAGGGAATGTACATGCTCTGCCTTAGTACGCATGCCGGACGCATTTTCATAGTAAATCTTAATTCGACTATTAAAGCACTTATCAACAGCTTTCATTTGATATCCATATTGTAAAAACACATTCTAGGGTCCACGTTTTGGTCTCTATCTCGAGACCCCATTCACGGAGCGGCATGAAAAATACTCTGGGCTAAAGCATTCACCAACAGCTTCCATTTGATACCCATATTGTACATACATGTCCGAAGGTTACCCGGGTCCACGTTTTGACTTATATCTCGAGACCCTATCTACCAATAGGTATTCCAACTATACGGAAACCATCTTCAATACCTCCTTAACAATGTGTGTAAGTTTGGTTTAATTCGGTTCAAAGACACGGCGGGTCCACGTTTTGGTATATATTTCCAGACCCTAGTCATCAATAGGTATGAAAATTACCCCGTATTAAAGCACTTATCAACAGCTTTCATTTGATACCCATATTGTACATACTCAACCAAAGGTTACCCGGGTCCACGTTTTGACCTATATCTCGAGACCCCAGTAACGGAGCGGCATGAAAAATACTCTATACTAAAGCATTCACCAACAGCTTCCATTTGATACCCATATTGTACATACACGTAAGAAGGTTACCTGGGTCCACGTTTTGACCTATATCTCGAGACCCTATCTACCAATAGGTATTCAAACTATACGGAAATCATCTTCAACAGCTACTTAACAATGTGTGTAAGTTTGGTTTAATTCGGTGCAAAGACACGGCGGGTCCACGTTTTGGCATATATTTCGAGACCCTAGTCATCAATAGGTATGAAAATTACCCCGTATTAAAGCAATTATCAAAAGCTTTCATTTGATATCCATATTGTACAAACACATTCTAGGGTCCACGTTTTGGTCTCCATCTCGAGACCCTAGTCACGGAGCGGATGGAAATACTCTGAACTAAAGCATTCACCAACAGCGTCCATTTGATACCCATATTGTACATACACATCCGAAGGTTACCCGGGTCCACGTTTTGACTTATATCTCGAGACCCTATCTACCAATAGGTATTCCAACTATACGGAAACCATCTTCAATACCTCCTTAACAATGTGTGTAAGTTTGGTTTAATTCGGTTCAAAGACACGGCGGGTCCACGTTTTGGTATATATTTCCAGACCCTAGTCATCAATAGGTATGAAAATTACCCCGTATTAAAGCACTTATCAACAGCTTTCATTTGATACCCATATTGTACATACTCAACCAAAGGTTACCCGGGTCCACGTTTTGACCTATATCTCGAGACCCCAGTAACGGAGCGGCATGAAAAATACTCTATACTAAAGCATTCACCAACAGCTTCCATTTGATACCCATATTGTACATACACGTAAGAAGGTTACCTGGGTCCACGTTTTGACCTATATTTCTAGACCCTATCTACCAATAGGTATCCAAACTATACGGAAACCATCTTCAATACCTACTTAACAACGTGTGTAAGTTTGGGTTAATTCGGCGCAAAGACACGGCGGGTCCACATTTTGGGATATATTTCGATACCCTAGTTATCAATAGATATGAAAATTACTCCGTATTAAAGCACTTATCAACAGCTTTCATTTGATACCCATATTGTACATACTCAACCAAAGGTTACCCGGGTCCACGTTTTGACCTATATCTCGAGCCCTATTTCCAAAATAAAATATAATCCATGTTACTCGTGGATAATGTAGCTTTCGAATGGTGAAAGAATTTTTAAAATCGGTCCAGTAGTTTTTGAGCCTATTCATTTCCCACGAACACATAATTTCATTCGGATTTCACATTAAATTCTCAAATTTCGTAAGAAATTATTCACTGTTCCAAAATCCACTCCAAAAAAATTCACAAACAATTTTTACATGTTGCACTTACGTTTTTTCCATATGGCATCCAAATCAGAAAGAAATATTGACACATTGTAATTCACACTGTCAATTTGACAGTTCAGTTCCGCCCCAAGCGTTAAAAAAGTAAGCGACATTATGGCTGGTTCAAAAGAACGCTGTACCCGTTGCCAGTGCTCCGAATTGCAACCAAACTTTACGAAACCCATTTTCAATACTTACTTAACAATGTTCGTAAGTTTGGTTTAATTCGGTGCAAAGACAAGGCGGGTCCACGTTTTGGCATATATATCGAGACCCTAGTCATCAATAGGTATGAAAATTACCCCGTATTAAAGCACTTATCAACAGCTTTCATTTGATATCCACATTGTAAAAACACATTCTAGGGTCCACGTATTGGTCTCCATCTCGAGACCCTAGTCACGGAGCGACTGGAAATACTCTGAACTAAAGCATTTACCAACAGCTTCCATTTGATACCCATATTGTACATACACGTTCGAAGGTTACATGGGTCCACGTTTTGACCTATATCTCGAGACCCTATCTACCAATAGGTATCCAAACTATACGGAAACCATCTTCAATACCTCCTTAACAATGTGTGTAAGTTTGGTTTAATTCGGTGCAAAGACACGGCGAGTCCACGTTTTGCCATATATTTCGAGAGCCTAGTCATCAATAGGTAAGAAAATTACCCCGTATTAAAGCACTTATCAACAGCTTTCATTTGATATCCATATTGTACAAACACATTCTAGGGTCCACGTTTTGGTCTCCATCTCGAGACCCTAGTCACGGAGTGGATGGAAATACTCTGAACTAAAGCATTCACCAACAGCTTCCATTTGATACCCATATTGTACATACACATCCGAAGGTTACCCGGGTCCACGTTTTGACCTATATTTCGAGACCCTATCTACCAATAGGTATCCAAACTATACGGAAACCATCTTCAATACCTACTTAACAATGTGTGTAAGTTTGGTTTAATTCGGCGCAAAGACACGGCGGGTCCACGTTTTGGCATATATTTCGATACCCTAGTTATCAATAGATATGAAAATTACTCCGTATTAAAGCACTTATCAACAGCTTTCATTTGATACCCATATTGTACATACACGTCCGAAGGTTACCCGGGTCCACGTTTTGACCTATATCTCGAGACCCCATTCACGAAGCGGCATGAAAAATACTCCGAACCAAAGCATTCACCAACAGCTTCCATTTGATACCCATATTGTACATACACATCCGAAGGTTACCCGGGTCCACGTTTTGACCTATATCTCGAGACCCTATCTATCAATAGGTATCCAAACTATACGGAAACCATCTTCAATACCTACTTAACAAAGTGTGTAAGTTTGGTTTAATTCGGCGCAAAGACACGGCGGGTCCACGTTTTGGCATATATTTCGATACCCTAGTCATCAATAGATATGAAAATTACCCCGTATTAAAGCACTTATCAACAGCTTCCATTTGATACCCATATTGTACATACACATCCGAAGGTTACCCGGGTCCACGTTTTGACCTATATCTCGAGACCCTATCTACCAATAGGTATCCAAACTATACGGAAACCATCTTCAATACCTACTTAACAATGTGTGTAAGTTTGGTTTAATTCGGTTCAAAGACACGGCGGGTCCACGTTTTGGTATATATTTCCAGACCCTAGTCATCAATAGGTATGAAAATTACCCCGTATTAAAGCACTTACCAACAGCTTTCATTTGATACCCATATTGTACATACTCAACCAAAGGTTACCCGGGTCCACGTTTTGACCTATATCTCGAGACCCCAGTAACGGAGCGGCATGAAAAATACTCTATACTAAAGCATTCCCCAACAGCTTCCATTTGATACCCATATTGTACATACACGTCCGAAGGTTACACGGGTCCACGTTTTGACCTATATCTCGAGACCCTATCTACCAATAGGTATCCAAACTACACGGAAACCATCTTCAATACCTCCTTAACAATGTGTGTAAGTTTGGTTTAATTCGGTGCAAAGACACGGCGGGTCCACGTTTTGGCATATATTTCGAGACCCTAGTCATCAATAGATATGAGAATTACCCCGTATTAAAGCACTTATGAACAGCTTTCATTTGATATCCATATTGTACAAACACATTCTAGGGTCCACGTTTTGGTCTCCATCTCGAGACCCTAGTCACGGAGCGGATGGAAATACTCTGAACTAAAGCATTCACCAACAGCTTCCATTTGATACCCATATTGTACATACTCATCCGAAGGTTACCCGGGTCCACGTTTTGACCTATATCTCGAGACCCTATCTACCAATAGGTATTCAAACTATACGGAAATCATCTTCAATACCTCCTTAACAATGTGTGTAAGTTTGGTTTAATTCGGTGCAAAGACACGGCGGGTCCACGTTTTGGCATATATTTCCAGACCCTAGTCATCTATAGGTATGAAAATTACCCCGTATTAAAGCACTTATCAACAGCTTTCATTTGATACCCATATTGTACATACACAACCAAAGGTTACCCGCGTCCACGTTTTGACCTATATCTCGAGACCCTAGTCATCAATAGGTATGAAAATTACCCCGTATTAAAGCAATTATCAACAGCTTTCATTTGATATCCATATTGTACAAACACATTCTAGGGTCCACGTTTTGGTCTCCATCTCGAGACCCTAGTCACGGAGCGGATGGAAATACTCTGAACTAAAGCATTCACCAACAGCTTCCATTTGATATCCATATTGTACATACACGTCCGAAGGTTACCCGGGTCCACGTTTTGACCTATATCTCGAGCCCTATTTCCAAAATAAAATATAATCCATGTTACTCGTGGATAATGTAGCTTTCAAATGGTGAAAGAATTTTTAAAATCGGTCAAGTAGTTTTTGAGCCTGTTCATTACAACCAAACAAACAAGCAAAGTTTTCCTCTTTATAATATTAGTATAGATAAACTGAAAATCAGGAAAAAAGGAGATTGTTTTTAAATTTCAAACCAACGCATATGAATAACTAAGAAACAATCGTCTTTTTTCCTGATCATCCATGAATTTTTCGTTTCAATTTATATGTTTTATTAAGCATTGGAGCTTTTTTACCCAGTATCCATTAATATTTTTCAAAAAAAAAACGAAAAAAATTTTTTTTTCCACGAACACGTAATTTCATTCGGATTTCACATTAAATTCTCAAATTTCGTAAGAAATTATTCACTGTTCCAAAATCCACTCCAAAAAAATTCACAAACAATTTTTACATGTTGCACTTACGTTTTTTCCTTATGGCATCCAAATCAGAAAGAAATATTGACACATTGTAATTCACACTGTCAATTTGACAGTTCAGTTCCGCCCCAAGCGTTAAAAAAGTAAGCGACATTATGGCTGGTTCAAAAGAACGCTGTACCCGTTGCCAGTGCTCCGAATTGCAACCAAACTTTACGAAACCCATTTTCAATACTTACTTAACAATGTTCGTAAGTTTGGTTTAATTCGGTGCAAAGACACGGCGGGTCCACGTTTTGGCATATATTTCGAGACCCTAGTCATCAATAGGTATGAAAATTACCCAGTATTAAAGCACTTATCAACAGCTTCCATTTGATATCCACATTGGAAAAACACATTCTAGGGTCCACATATTGGTCTCCATCTCGAGACCCTAGTCACGGAGCGAATGAAAATACTCTGAACTAAAGCATTCACCAACAGCTTCCATTTGATACCCATATTGTACATACACATCCGAAGGTTACCCGGGTCCACGTTTTGACCTATATCTCGAGACCCTATCTACCAATAGGTATCCAAACTATACGGAAACCATCTTCAATACCTACTTAACAATGTGTGTAAGTTTGGTTTAATTCGACGCAAAGACACGGCGGGTCCACGTTTTGGCATATATTTCGATACCCTAGTTAACAATAGATATGAAAATTACCCCGTATTAAAGCACTTATCAACAGCTTCCATTTGATACCCATATTGTACATACACATCCGAAGGTTACCCGGGTCCACGTTTTGACCTATATCTCGAGACCCTATCTACCAATAGGTATCCAAACTATACGGAAACCATCTTCAATGCCTACTTAACAATGTGTGTAAGTTTGGTTTAATTCGGTTCAAAGACACGGCGGGTCCACGTTTTGGTATATATTTCGAGACCCTAGTCATCAATAGGTATGAAAATTACCCCGTATTAAAGCAATTATCAAAAGCTTTCATTTGATATCCATATTGTACAAACACATTCTAGGGTCCACGTTTTGGTCTCCATCCCGAGACCCTAGTCACGGAGCGGATGGAAATACTCTGAACTAAAGCATTCACCAACAGCTTCCATTTGATACCCATATTGTACATACACATCCGAAGGTTACCCGGGTCCACGTTTTGACCTATATCTCGAGACCCTATCTACCAATAGGTATTCAAACTATACGGAAATCATCTTCAACACCTACTTAACAATGTGTGTAAGTTTGGTTTAATTCGGTGCAAAGACACGGCGGGTCCACGTTTTGGAATATATTTCGAGACCCTAGTCATCAATAGGTATGAAAATTACCCCGTATTAAAGCAATTATCAACAGCTTTCATTTGATATCCATATTGTACAAACAGATTCTAGGGTCCACGTTTTGGTCTCCATCTCGAGACCCTAGTCACGGAGCGGATGGAAATACTCTGAACTAAAGCATTCACCAACAGCTTCCGTTTGATACCCATATTGTACATACAGATCCGAAGGTTACCCGGGTCCACGTTTTGACCTATATCTCGAGACCCTATCTACCAACAGGTATTCCAACTATACGGAAACCATCTTCAATACCTCCTTAACAATGTGTGTAAGTTTGGTTTAATTCGGTTCAAAGACACGGCGGGTCCACGTTTTGGCATATATTTCGAGACCCTAGTCCTCAATAGGTATGAAAATTACCCCGTATTAAAGCACTTATCTACAGCTTCCATTTGATACCCATGTTGTACATACACGTCCGAAGGTTACCCGGGTCCACGTTTTGACTTATATCTCGAGACCCTATCTACCAATAGGTATTCCAACTATACGGAAACCATCTTCAATACCTCCTTAACAATGTGTGTAAGTTTGGTTTAATTCGGTTCAAAGACACGGCGGGTCCACGTTTTGGTATATATTTCCAGACCCTAGTCATCAATAGGTATGAAAATTACCCCGTATTAAAGCACTTATCAACAGCTTTCATTTGATACCCATATTGTACATACTCAACCAAAGGTCACCCGGGTCCACGTTTTGACCTATATCTCGAGACCCCAGTAACGGAGCGGCATGAAAAATACTCTATACTAAAGCATTCACCAACAGCTTCCATTTGATACCCATATTGTACATACACGTAAGAAGGTTACCTGGGTCCACGTTTTGACCTATATCTCGAGACCCTATCCACCAATAGGTATTCAAACTATACGGAAATCATCTTCAACAGCTACTTAACAATGTGTGTAAGTTTGGTTTAATTCGGTTTAAAGACACGGCGGGTCCACGTTTTGGCATATATTTCGAGACCCTAGTCATCAATAGGTATGAAAATTACCCCGTATTAAAGCAATTATCAAAAGCTTTCATTTGATATCCATATTGTACAAACACATTCTAGGGTCCACGTTTTGGTCTCCATCTCGAGACCCTAGTCACGGAGCGGATGGATAACTAAGAAACAATCGTCTTTTTTCCTGATCATCCATGAATTTTTCGTTTCAATTTATATGTTTTATTAAGCATTGGAGCTTTTTTACCCAGTATCCATTAATATTTTTCAAAAAAAAAACGAAAAAAATTTTTTTTTCCACGAACACGTAATTTCATTCGGATTTCACATTAAATTCTCAAATTTCGTAAGAAATTATTCACTGTTCCAAAATCCACTCCAAAAAAATTCACAAACAATTTTTACATGTTGCACTTACGTTTTTTCCTTATGGCATCCAAATCAGAAAGAAATATTGACACATTGTAATTCACACTGTCAATTTGACAGTTCAGTTCCGCCCCAAGCGTTAAAAAAGTAAGCGACATTATGGCTGGTTCAAAAGAACGCTGTACCCGTTGCGAGTGCTCCGAATTGCAACCAAACTTTACGAAACCCATTTTCAATACTTGCTTAACAATGTTCGTAAGTTTGGTTTAATTCGGTGCAAAGACAAGGCGGGTCCACGTTTTGGCATATATATCGAGACCCTAGTCATCAATAGGTATGAAAATTACCCCGTATTAAAGCACTTATCAACAGCTTTCATTTGATATCCACATTGTAAAAACACATTCTAGGGTCCACGTATTGGTCTCCATCTCGAGACCCTAGTCACGGAGCGACTGGAAATACTCTGAACTAAAGCATTTACCAACAGCTTCCATTTGATACCCATATTGTACATACACGTTCGAAGGTTACCCGGGTCCACGTTTTGACCTATATCTCGAGACCCTATCTACCAATAGGTATCCAAACTATACGGAAACCATCTTCAATACCTCCTTAACAATGTGTGTAAGTTTGGTTTAATTCGGTGCAAAGACACGGCGGGTTCACGTTTTGCCATATATTTCGAGACCCTAGTCATCAATAGGTAAGAAAATTACCCCGTATTAAAGCACTTATCAACAGCTTTCATTTGATATCCATATTGTACAAACACATTCTAGGGTCCACGTTTTGGTCTCCATCTCGAGACCCTAGTCACGGAGTGGATGGAAATACTCTGAACTAAAGCATTCACCAACAGCTTCCATTTGATACCCATATTGTACATACACATCCGAAGGTTACCCGGGTCCACGTTTTGACCTATATTTCGAGACCCTATCTACCAATAGGTATCCAAACTATACGGAAACCATCTTCAATACCTACTTAACAATGTGTGTAAGTTTGGTTTAATTCGGCGCAAAGACACGGCGGGTCCACGTTTTGGCATATATTTCGATACCCTAGTTATCAATAGATATGAAAATTACTCCGTATTAAAGCACTTATCAACAGCTTTCATTTGATACCCATATTGTACATACACGTCCGAAGGTTACCCGGGTCCACGTTTTGACCTATATCTCGAGACCCCATTCACGAAGCGGCATGAAAAATACTCCGAACCAAAGCATTCACCAACAGCTTCCATTTGATACCCATATTGTACATACACATCCGAAGGTTACTCGGGTCCACGTTTTGACCTATATCTCG
This sequence comes from Anastrepha ludens, assembly GCF_028408465.1. Lineage (NCBI taxonomy): Eukaryota > Metazoa > Arthropoda > Insecta > Diptera > Tephritidae > Anastrepha > Anastrepha ludens. Next base: position 916,415 of record NC_071504.1, read on the forward strand.
AGACCCTATCTACCAATAGGTATCCAAACTATACGGAAACCATCTTCAATACCTACTTAACAATGTGTGTAAGTTTGGTTTAATTCGACGCAAAGACACGGCGGGTCCACGTTTTGGCATATATTTCGATACCCTAGTTATCAATAGATATGAAAATTACCCCGTATTAAAGCACTTATCAACAGCTTCCATTTGATACCCATATTGTACATACACATCCGAAGGTTACCCGGGTCCACGTTTTGACCTATATCTCGAGACCCTATCTATCAATAGGTATCCAAACTATACGGAAACCATCTTCAATACCTACTTAACAAAGTGTGTAAGTTTGGTTTAATTCGGCGCAAAGACACGGCGGGTCCACGTTTTGGCATATATTTCGATACCCTAGTCATCAATAGATATGAAAATTACCCCGTATTAAAGCACTTATCAACAGCTTCCATTTGATACCCATATTGTACATACACATCCGAAGGTTACCCGGGTCCACGTTTTGACCTATATCTCGAGACCCTATCTACCAATAGGTATCCAAACTATACGGAAACCATCTTCAATACCTACTTAACAATGTGTGTAAGTTTGGTTTAATTCGGTTCAAAGACACGGCGGGTCCACGTTTTGGCATATATTTCGAGACCCTAGTCATCAATAGGTATGAAAATTACCCCGTATTAAAGCACTTACCAACAGCTTTCATTTGATACCCATATTGTACATACTCAACCAAAGGTTACCCGGGTCCACGTTTTGACCTACATCTCGAGACCCCAGTAACGGAGCGGCATGAAAAATACTCTATACTAAAGCATTCCCCAACAGCTTCCATTTGATACCCATATTGTACATACACGTCCGAAGGTTACCCGGGTCCACGTTTTGACCTATATCTCGAGACCCTATCTACCAATAGGTATCCAAACTACACGGAAACCATCTTCAATACCTCCTTAACAATGTGTGTAAGTTTGGTTTAATTCGGTTTAAAGACACGGCGGGTCCACGTTTTGGCATATATTTCGAGACCCTAGTCATCAATAGATATGAGAATTACCCCGTATTAAAGCACTTATGAACAGCTTTCATTTGATATCCATATTGTACAAACACATTCTAGGGTCCACGTTTTGGTCTCCATCTCGAGACCCTAGTCACGGAGCGGATGGAAATACTCTGAACTAAAGCATTCACCAACAGCTTCCATTTGATACCCATATTGTACATACTCATCCGAAGGTTACCCGGGTCCACGTTTTGACCTATATCTCGAGACCCTATCTACCAATAGGTATTCAAACTATACGGAAATCATCTTCAATACCTCCTTAACAATGTGTGTAAGTTTGGTTTAATTCGGTGCAAAGACACGGCGGGTCCACGTTTTGGCATATATTTCCAGACCCTAGTCATCTATAGGTATGAAAATTACCCCGTATTAAAGCACTTATCAACAGCTTTCATTTGATACCCATATTGTACATACACAACCAAAGGTTACCCGCGTCCACGTTTTGACCTATATCTCGAGACCCCAGTCACGGAGCGGCATGAAAAATACTCTGTACTAAAGCATTCACCAACAGCTTCAATTTGATATCCATATTGTACAAGCTCATTCTAGGGTCCACGTTTTGGTCTCTACCTCGAGACCCTAGTCACAGAGCGGCATGAAAAATACTCTGAACTAAAGCATTCACCAACAGCTTCCATTTGATATCCATATTGTACATACACGTCCGAAGGTTACCCGGGTCCACGTTTTGACCTATATCTCGAGCCCTATTTCCAAAATAAAATATAATCCATGTTACTCGTGGATAATGTAGCTTTCAAATGGTGAAAGAATTTTTAAAATCGGTCAAGTAGTTTTTGAGCCTGTTCATTACAACCAAACAAACAAGCAAAGTTTTCCTCTTTATAATATTAGTATAGATAAACTGAAAATCAGGAAAAAAGGAGATTGTTTTTAAATTTCAAACCAACGCATATGAATAACTAAGAAACAATCGTCTTTTTTCCTGATCATCCATGAATTTTTCGTTTCAATTTATATGTTTTATTAAGCATTGGAGCTTTTTTACCCAGTATCCATTAATATTTTTCAAAAAAAAAACGAAAAAAATTTTTTTTTCCACGAACACGTAATTTCATTCGGATTTCACATTAAATTCTCAAATTTCGTAAGAAATTATTCACTGTTCCAAAATCCACTCCAAAAAAATTCACAAACAATTTTTACATGTTGCACTTACGTGTTTTCCTTATGGCATCCAAATCAGAAAGAAATATTGACACATTGTAATTCACACTGTCAATTTGACAGTTCAGTTCCGCCCCAAGCGTTAAAAAAGTAAGCGACATTATGGCTGGTTCAAAAGAACGCTGTACCCGTTGCCAGTGCTCCGAATTGCAACCAAACTTTACGAAACCCATTTTCAATACTTACTTAACAATGTTCGTAAGTTTGGTTTAATTCGGTGCAAAGACACGGCGGGTCCACGTTTTGGCATATATTTCGAGACCCTAGTCATCAATAGGTATGAAGATTACCCCGTATTAAAGCACTTATCAACAGCTTCCATTTGATATCCACATTGGAAAAACACATTCTAGGGTCCACATATTGGTCTCCATCTCGAGACCCTAGTCACGGAGCGAATGAAAATACTCTGAACTAAAGCATTCACCAACAGCTTCCATTTGATACCCATATTGTACATACACATCCGAAGGTTACCCGGGTCCACGTTTTGACCTGTATCTCGAGACCCTATCTACCAATAGGTATCCAAACTATACGGAAACCATCTTCAATACCTACTTAACAATGTGTGTAAGTTTGGTTTAATTCGACGCAAAGACACGGCGGGTCCACGTTTTGGCATATATTTCGATACCCTAGTTATCAATAGATATGAAAATTACCCCGTATTAAAGCACTTATCAACAGCTTCCATTTGATACCCATATTGTACATACACATCCGAAGGTTACCCGGGTCCACGTTTCGACCTATATCTCGAGACCCTATCTACCAATAGGTATCCAAACTATACGGAAACCATCTTCAATACCTACTTAACAATGTGTGTAAGTTTGGTTTAATTCGGTTCAAAGACACGGCGGGTCCACGTTTTGGTATATATTTCGAGACCCTAGTCATCAATAGGTATGAAAATTACCCCGTATTAAAGCAATTATCAAAAGCTTTCATTTGATATCCATATTGTACAAACACATTCTAGGGTCCACGTTTTGGTCTCCATCCCGAGACCCTAGTCACGGAGCGGATGGAAATACTCTGAACTAAAGCATTCACCAACAGCTTCCATTTGATACCCATATTGTACATACACATCCGAAGGTTACCCGGGTCCACGTTTTGACCTATATCTCGAGACCCTATCTACCAATAGGTATTCAAACTATACGGAAATCATCTTCAACACCTACTTAACAATGTGTGTAAGTTTGGTTTAATTCGGTGCAAAGACACGGCGGGTCCACGTTTTGGAATATATTTCGAGACCCTAGTCATCAATAGGTATGAAAATTACCCCGTATTAAAGCAATTATCAACAGCTTTCATTTGATATCCATATTGTACAAACACATTCTAGGGTCCACGTTTTGGTCTCCATCTCGAGACCCTAGTCACGGAGCGGATGGAAATACTCTGAACTAAAGCATTCACCAACAGCTTCCATTTGATACCCATATTGTACATACACATCCGAAGGTTACCCGGGTCCACGTTTTGACCTATATCTCGAGACCCTATCTACCAACAGGTATTCCAACTATACGGAAATCATCTTCAATACCTACTTAACAATGTGTGTAAGTTTGGTTTAATTCGACGCAAAGACACGGCGGGTCCACGTTTTGGCATATATTTCGATACCCTAGTTATCAATAGATATGAAAATTACCCCGTATTAAAGCACTTATCAACAGCTTCCATTTGATACCCATATTGTACATACACGTCCGAAGGTTACCCGGGTCCACGTTTTGACCTATATCTCGAGACCCCAGTAACGGAGCGGCATGAAAAATACTCTATACTAAAGCATTCACCAACAGCTTCCATTTGATACCCATATTGTACATACACATCCGAAGGTTACTCGGGTCCACGTTTTGACCTATATCTCGAGACCCTATCTACCAATAGGTATCCAAACTATACGGAAACCATCTTCAATACCTACTTAACAATGTGTGTAAGTTTGGTTTAATTCGACGCAAAGACACGGCGGGTCCACGTTTTGGCATATATTTCGATACCCTAGTTATCAATAGATATGAAAATTACCCCGTATTAAAGCACTTATCAACAGCTTCCATTTGATACCCATATTGTACATACACATCCGAAGGTTACCCGGGTCCACGTTTTGACCTATATCTCGAGACCCTATCTATCAATAGGTATCCAAACTATACGGAAACCATCTTCAATACCTACTTAACAAAGTGTGTAAGTTTGGTTTAATTCGGCGCAAAGACACGGCGGGTCCACGTTTTGGCATATATTTCGATACCCTAGTCATCAATAGATATGAAAATTACCCCGTATTAAAGCACTTATCAACAGCTTCCATTTGATACCCATATTGTACATACACATCCGAAGGTTACCCGGGTCCACGTTTTGACCTATATCTCGAGACCCTATCTACCAATAGGTATCCAAACTATACGGAAACCATCTTCAATACCTACTTAACAATGTGTGTAAGTTTGGTTTAATTCGGTTCAAAGACACGGCGGGTCCACGTTTTGGTATATATTTCCAGACCCTAGTCATCAATAGGTATGAAAATTACCCCGTATTAAAGCACTTACCAACAGCTTTCATTTGATACCCATATTGTACATACTCAACCAAAGGTTACCCGGGTCCACGTTTTGACCTATATCTCGAGACCCCAGTAACGGAGCGGCATGAAAAATACTCTATACTAAAGCATTCCCCAACAGCTTCCATTTGATACCCATATTGTACATACACGTCCGAAGGTTACACGGGTCCACGTTTTGACCTATATCTCGAGACCCTATCTACCAATAGGTATCCAAACTACACGGAAACCATCTTCAATACCTCCTTAACAATGTGTGTAAGTTTGGTTTAATTCGGTTTAAAGACACGGCGGGTCCACGTTTTGGCATATATTTCGAGACCCTAGTCATCAATAGATATGAGAATTACCCCGTATTAAAGCACTTATGAACAGCTTTCATTTGATATCCATATTGTACAAACACATTCTAGGGTCCACGTTTTGGTCTCCATCTCGAGACCCTAGTCACGGAGCGGATGGAAATACTCTGAACTAAAGCATTCACCAACAGCTTCCATTTGATACCCATATTGTACATACTCATCCGAAGGTTACCCGGGTCCACGTTTTGACCTATATCTCGAGACCCTATCTACCAATAGGTATTCAAACTATACGGAAATCATCTTCAATACCTCCTTAACAATGTGTGTAAGTTTGGTTTAATTCGGTGCAAAGACACGGCGGGTCCACGTTTTGGCATATATTTCCAGACCCTAGTCATCTATAGGTATGAAAATTACCCCGTATTAAAGCACTTATCAACAGCTTTCATTTGATACCCATATTGTACATACACAACCAAAGGTTACCCGCGTCCACGTTTTGACCTATATCTCGAGACCCTAGTCATCAATAGGTATGAAAATTACCCCGTATTAAAGCAATTATCAACAGCTTTCATTTGATATCCATATTGTACAAACACATTCTAGGGTCCACGTTTTGGTCTCCATCTCGAGACCCTAGTCACGGAGCGGATGGAAATACTCTGAACTAAAGCATTCACCAACAGCTTCCATTTGATATCCATATTGTACATACACGTCCGAAGGTTACCCGGGTCCACGTTTTGACCTATATCTCGAGCCCTATTTCCAAAATAAAATATAATCCATGTTACTCGTGGATAATGTAGCTTTCAAATGGTGAAAGAATTTTTAAAATCGGTCAAGTAGTTTTTGAGCCTGTTCATTACAACCAAACAAACAAGCAAAGTTTTCCTCTTTATAATATTAGTATAGATAAACTGAAAATCAGGAAAAAAGGAGATTGTTTCTAAATTTCAAACCAACGCATATGAATAACTAAGAAACAATCGTCTTTTTTCCTGATCATCCATGAATTTTTCGTTTCAATTTATATGTTTTATTAAGCATTGGAGCTTTTTTACCCAGTATCCATTAATATTTTTCAAAAAAAAAACGAAAAAAATTTTTTTTTCCACGAACACGTAATTTCATTCGGATTTCACATTAAATTCTCAAATTTCGTAAGAAATTATTCACTGTTCCAAAATCCACTCCAAAAAAATTCACAAACAATTTTTACATGTTGCACTTACGTTTTTTCCTTATGGCATCCAAATCAGAAAGAAATATTGACACATTGTAATTCACACTGTCAATTTGACAGTTCAGTTCCGCCCCAAGCGTTAAAAAAGTAAGCGACATTATGGCTGGTTCAAAAGAACGCTGTACCCGTTGCCAGTGCTCCGAATTGCAACCAAACTTTACGAAACCCATTTTCAATACTTACTTAACAATGTTCGTAAGTTTGGTTTAATTCGGTGCAAAGACACGGCGGGTCCACGTTTTGGCATATATTTCGAGACCCTAGTCATCAATAGGTATGAAAATTACCCAGTATTAAAGCACTTATCAACAGCTTCCATTTGATATCCACATTGGAAAAACACATTCTAGGGTCCACATATTGGTCTCCATCTCGAGACCCTAGTCACGGAGCGAATGAAAATACTCTGAACTAAAGCATTCACCAACAGCTTCCATTTGATACCCATATTGTACATACACATCCGAAGGTTACCCGGGTCCACGTTTTGACCTATATCTCGAGACCCTATCTACCAATAGGTATCCAAACTATACGGAAACCATCTTCAATACCTACTTAACAATGTGTGTAAGTTTGGTTTAATTCGACGCAAAGACACGGCGGGTCCACGTTTTGGCATATATTTCGATACCCTAGTTAACAATAGATATGAAAATTACCCCGTATTAAAGCACTTATCAACAGCTTCCATTTGATACCCATATTGTACATACACATCCGAAGGTTACCCGGGTCCACGTTTTGACCTATATCTCGAGACCCTATCTACCAATAGGTATTCAAACTATACGGAAATCATCTTCAACACCTACTTAACAATGTGTGTAAGTTTGGTTTAATTCGGTGCAAAGACACGGCGGGTCCACGTTTTGGAATATATTTCGAGACCCTAGTCATCAATAGGTATGAAAATTACCCCGTATTAAAGCAATTATCAACAGCTTTCATTTGATATCCATATTGTACAAACAGATTCTAGGGTCCACGTTTTGGTCTCCATCTCGAGACCCTAGTCACGGAGCGGATGGAAATACTCTGAACTAAAGCATTCACCAACAGCTTCCATTTGATACCCATATTGTACATACAGATCCGAAGGTTACCCGGGTCCACGTTTTGACCTATATCTCGAGACCCTATCTACCAACAGGTATTCCAACTATACGGAAACCATCTTCAATACCTCCTAACAATGTGTGTAAGTTTGGTTTAATTCGGTTCAAAGACACGGCGGGTCCACGTTTTGGTATATATTTCCAGACCCTAGTCATCAATAGGTATGAAAATTACCCCGTATTAAAGCACTTATCAACAGCTTTCATTTGATACCCATATTGTACATACTCAACCAAAGGTTACCCGGGTCCACGTTTTGACCTATATCTCGAGACCCCAGTAACGGAGCGGCATGAAAAATACTCTATACTAAAGCATTCACCAACAGCTTCCATTTGATACCCATATTGTACATACACGTCCGAAGGTTACCCGGGTCCACGTTTTGACTTATATCTCGAGACCCTATCTACCAATAGGTATTCCAACTATACGGAAACCATCTTCAATAGCTCCTTAACAATGTGTGTAAGTTTGGTTTAATTCGGTTCAAAGACACGGCGGGTCCACGTTTTGGTATATATTTCCAGACCCTAGTCATCAATAGGTATGAAAATTACCCCGTATTAAAGCACTTATCAACAGCTTTCATTTGATACCCATATTGTACATACTCAACCAAAGGTTACCCGGGTCCACGTTTTGACCTATATCTCGAGACCCCAGTAACGGAGCGCCATGAAAAATACTCTATACTAAAGCATTCACCAACAGCTTCCATTTGATACCCATATTGTACATACACGTAAGAAGGTTACCTGGGTCCACGTTTTGACCTATATCTCGAGACCCTATCCACCAATAGGTATTCAAACTATACGGAAATCATCTTCAACAGCTACTTAACAATGTGTGTAAGTTTGGTTTAATTCGGTTTAAAGACACGGCGGGTCCACGTTTTGGCATATATTTCGAGACCCTAGTCATCAATAGGTATGAAAATTACCCCGTATTAAAGCAATTATCAAAAGCTTTCATTTGATATCCATATTGTACAAACACATTCTAGGGTCCACGTTTTGGTCTCCATCTCGAGACCCTAGTCACGGAGCGGATGGATAACTAAGAAACAATCGTCTTTTTTCCTGATCATCCATGAATTTTTCGTTTCAATTTATATGTTTTATTAAGCATTGGAGCTTTTTTACCCAGTATCCATTAATATTTTTCAAAAAAAAAACGAAAAAAATTTTTTTTTCCACGAACACGTAATTTCATTCGGATTTCACATTAAATTCTCAAATTTCGTAAGAAATTATTCACTGTTCCAAAATCCACTCCAAAAAAATTCACAAACAATTTTTACATGTTGCACTTACGTTTTTTCCTTATGGCATCCAAATCAGAAAGAAATATTGACACATTGTAATTCACACTGTCAATTTGACAGTTCAGTTCCGCCCCAAGCGTTAAAAAAGTAAGCGACATTATGGCTGGTTCAAAAGAACGCTGTACCCGTTGCCAGTGCTCCGAATTGCAACCAAACTTTACGAAACCCATTTTCAATACCTACTTAACAATGTTCGT